>NW_022979221.1:0-20499 GCF_902652985.1 Pecten maximus
TGTCCTTACGTAATTTAACAAAAGCTCGTGTAATATGGTGTATTTAATTTAACCACATGGCTGTCCTAACGTAATTTAACAAAAGCTCGTGTAATATGATGTATTTAATTTAACAACATGGCTGTCCTTACGTAATTTAACAAAAGCTCGTGTAATATGATATATTTAATTTAACCACATGGCTGTCCTAACGTAATTTAACAAAAGCTCCATGATATAAAATGTATATAACCTAACGATGTGGCTGTCCGAACGTAATTTAACAAAAGCTCGTGTAAAAAATTCCTCACAATTTAAGATTTTGTCCTTTCTGTAGAAATGACATAGAAGATGAATACCATTTCATTTTAAAATGTCCCCCCTTTCACGGTCTCAGAATAAAATATATCAAGCCTCATTACCGGGTTAATCCCTCTGTCTATAAGTTAATAAATTTACTATCAACGGGTAATGTTAAAGAATTAAGTAATCTGGGCAAGGTTTTATACCAAGCATCGCTACTATGTTCTACTCTGTCGGCTTCTAGTAACTAGCAGTTTGATCCATACTATTCATTTCCTTATTGAGTCACACACACTCATCTATATATATATATACAAATATGTGCATGCTATAATGAATTGAATACGATGTATTTAATTTAACCACATGGCTGTCATAACGTAATTTAACAAAAGCCCATGTAATATGATACATTTAATTTAACCACATGGCTGTCCGAACGTAATATAACAAAAGCTCGTGTAATATGGTGTATTTAATTTAACCACATGGCTGTCCGAACGTAATTTAACAAAAGCTCGTGTAATATGGTGTATTTAATTTAACCACATGGCTGTCCGAACGTAATTTAACAAAAGCCCATGTAATATGATACATTTAATTTAACCACATGGCTGTCCGAACGTAATTTAACAAAAGCTCGTGTAATATAATGTATATGAATTTACTACACAATTTTCCTAACGTAATTCAACGATATAATGTTTTGTATGTTCGTTAAAATGAAGTAGATTTGTTTGTGATATAAAATATTAGTCATAATAGAAACTTATGTTATATGATGTTTAAATAACTCATGTACTCACCCGCCTGTGTCGAGGCCACAAGGGCCACGACCAAAACTAGCTTGAGCTCCATTTCTCGGAGCGGGAGGCTCTTCTATACTACTGTAAGTGTCTGGGGACGAGCAGTCTCCGTACCATATATATACCAGTATTAGTGGGTACAGAGGTCACTTTTACGCAGTGATAGCTTAAGATGATACAGATTTATTGTGTCCGGCCGGTCAACCTGATAAAGTATTTCTATATTTATATTTGGAATGTGCATAACATTGATATACGTACCCTATCAGGATTGGCACTCGATGTGTACTCTGATTTTAATTACGTATGCAGATATGTTGTTCGGTATTTCGCCACAGAATGCAATTGAAATCTGGTATGTGATTATTTCATGAAAGTTCGAACTTGCAGTTATTAACTGTAAACAAATTAGTATAATTTTATAACATTTTCTCATGCGATCAAAACGAAATGAAAAAGAAAAAAAAAACTAAGTAGAAAACAATATACATCAATGTTGATAAATGTACACGGGTACCGCTAAACAAATCAACTTAATCTTAACTGGAAAAAGAAATAAAATGAAAAAATTGAATCATGAACAGGAACTGTAGTATACAATTTAAATGATTGTTAATTAACAGGAAATGTAGTATACACCTTTAATAAGTGTTAATTAACAGGAACTGTAGTATACACCTTTATTAAATGTTAATTAACAGGAACTTTAATATACACCTTTAATAAGTGTTAATTAACAGGAACTGTAGTATACACCTTTAATAAATGTTCATTAACAGGAACTGTAATACTGTATACATCTTTAATAAGTGTTAATTAACAGGAACTGTAATATACACCTTTAATAAGTGTTAATTAACAGGAACTGTAGTATACACCTTTAATAAGTGTTAATTAACCGGAACTGTAATATACACCTTTAATAAGTGTTAATTAACAGGAACTGTAGTATACACTTTTAATAAGTGTTAAATAACAGTAACTGTAGTATACACCTTTAATAAATGTTAATTAACAGGAACTGCAGTATACATCTTTAATAAATGTTAATTAACAGGACCTGTAGTATACATCTGCATTCCACATGTTAACTCAAACCAAACTTACTGCTGTTTAATCCAACCAAGGTATATATGTGTTAACTCAAACCAAACTTACTGCTGTTTAATCAAACCAAAGTATCCATGTGTTAACTCAAACCAAACTTACTGTTGTTTAATCAAACCAAAGTATCCACATGTTAACTCAAACAAAACTTACTGCTGTTTAATCAAACCAAAGTATTTATGTTTTAACTCAAACCAAACTTACTGATCAAACCAAAGTATCCATGTTTTAACTCAAACCAAACTTACTGCTATGTAATCAAACCAAACTTACTGATCAAACCAAAGTATCCATGTTTTAACTCAAACAAAACTTACTGCTGTTTAATCAACCCAAAGTATCCATGTGTTAACTCAAACCAAAGTTACTGCTGTTTAATCAAACCAAAGTATCCATGTTGTAACTCAAACCAAACTTACGGTTGTTTAATCAACCCAAAGTATCCATGTGTTAACTCAAACCAAACGTACTGCTGTTTAATCAAACTAAAGTATCCATGTGTTAACTCAAACCAAACTTACTCCTGTTTAATTAAACCAAACTTACTGCTGTTTAATTAAACTAAAGTATCCACATGTTAACTCAAACCAAACTTACTTCTCTTTAATCAAACCAAAGTATCCATGTGTTACCTCAAACCAAACTTACTGTTGTTTAATCAAACCAAAGTATCCATGTGTTAACTCAAACCAAACTTACTGCTGTTTAATCAAACCAAACTTACTGCTGTTTAATCAAACCAAAGTATCCATGTGTTAACTCAAACCAAACTTACTGCTGTTTAATCAAACCAAAGTATCAATGTGTTAACTCAAACCAAACTTACTGTTGTTTAATCAAACCAAAGTATCCATGTGTTAACTCAAACCAAACTGACTGCTGTTTATTCAAACCAAAGTATCCACATGTTAACTCAAACCAAACTTACTGCTGTTTAATCAAACCAAAGTATCCATGTTGTAACTCAAACCAAATTTACGGTTGTTTAATCAACCCAAAATATCCATGTGTTAACGCAAACCAAACTTACTGCTGTTTAATCAAACTAAAGTATCCATGTGTTAACTCAAACCAAACTTACTCCTGTTTAATTAAACCAAACTTACTGCTGTTTAATTAAACTAAAGTATCCACATGTTAACTCAAACCAAACTTACTGCCGTTTAATCAAACCAAAGTATCCATGTGTTAACTCAAACCAAACTTACTGCCGTTTAATCAAACCAAAGTATCCATGTGTTAACTCAAACCAAACTTACTGCTCTTTAATCAAACCAAAGTATCCATGTTTTAACTCAAACCAAACTTACTCCTGTTTAATTAAACCAAAGTATCCATGTATTAACTCAAACCAAACTTACTGCTGTTTAATCAAACCAAACTTACTGCTGTTTAAGCAAACCAAAGTATCCATGTGTTATCTCAAATCAAAATTACTGCTGTTTAAGCAAAACAAAATATTCATGTGTTAACTCAAACCAAACTTACTGCTGTTTAATCAAACCAAACTTACTGCTGTTTAAGCAAACCAAAGTATCCATGTGTTAACTGAAACCAAACTTACTGCTGTTTAATTAAACCAAAGTATCCATGTGTTAACTCAAACCAAACTTACTGTTGTTTAATCAAACCAAAGTATCCATGTTTTAACTCAAACCAAACTTACTGATCAAACCAAAGTATCCATGTGTTAACTCAAACCAAACTTACTGCTGTTTAATCAAACCAAAGTATCCATGTTTTAACTCAAACCAAACTTACTGATCAAACCAAAGTATCCATGTGTTAACTCAAACCAAACTTACTGCTGTTTAATCAAACCAAAGTATCCATGTTTTAACTCAAACCAAACTTACTGACCAAACCAAAGTATCCACATGTTAACTTAAACCAAACTTACTGATGTTTGATCAAACCAATGTATCCATGTGTTAACTCAAACCAAACTTACTGTTGTTTAATCAAACCAAAGCAGCCATGTGTCAATTCAAGTTAACGGATATTTAATTATCTTGAAATGCAGTCAATTTTATTTAGTGATGTTTAGATAAAGTGGATTACATTAAATGATGTTTAGATACAGTTTAGATATCCGGGCGTTTTCGATGAAGCAGGCAACACTTACCCTCCCGATCATTTTTCTCAGAAGTTGGTGTTTAAGCGTATGTTTTGTTTATATCTTGTTGTTTGATGGTTTTCAGTTTGAACGTTATATTCTTTTGTTGTTTACATTAAATTAAATGGACATTTGTAACAATAATACCGGCCAATAAAGACGATAGGTCCGACCTTTAAATAAACCGATATTGGTCCTTTAAAACACCTTTCTTTTGTTAAGTCACAAGAAAGAAACAATTGACAAATATTTAAATATTCATAACCAGGGTTAGTAATACCATATTTACTATTGTCGAAACAATGTTGACAGAAATATGGTATAATTAGGTAGTCTATGATATTGTAATTAAACTAACATCAAATGTAATAAAGAGTACCTGTTCGAATCTATTAGTGATTAGAATTATTTATCTAATTGCGTTCTGTGTTGAGATTTTGATAAAAGTATTACAACTAATGCTCCACTCCTCTTCATCTAATCTGATAATCTGTACGGAATAGATACCCCTTCACCTGGTCAACTTTACTGATAACGTGTGGGATGTGAAGGGCAAATATGACCTTCAATAACAATAGTAGTCACCAACAATCGGGACTGTACTGCAGGTTTATCACGAATCCATCAATCAAACTCTCAACACCATGTTATCACGTTTTGTTAGAAAAAAAAACTTAACTCTGAAAATAGAATACATCTCTGTGTGACATTATAGCACGCAAATATCAATCTATTGATGGTAACCTAAATTAACATGGTGTAATACATTATCACGTGAAGGATTAAATACCCCTGATGTAATACATTATCACGTGAAGGATTAACTACACCTGATGTAATACATTATCACGTGAAGGATTAACTACACCTGATGTAATACATTATCACGTGAAGGATTAAATACACCTGATGTAATACATTTACACGTGAAGGATTAAATACACCTGATGTAATAAATTATCACGTGAAGGATTAAATACACCTGATGTAATACATTTACACGTGAAGGATTAAATACCTCTGATGTAATACATTTACACGTGAAGGATTAAATACACCTGATGTAATACATTTACACGTGAAGGATTAACTACACGTGATGTAATACATTTACACGTGAAGGATTAAATACACCTGATGTATTACATTATCACGTGAAGGATTAAATACATCTGATGTAATACATTAACACGTGAAGGATTAAATAGACCTGATATAATACATTAAATACACCTGATGTAATACATTTACACGTGAGGGATTAAATACACCTGATGTAATACATTTACACGTGAATAATTAAATACACCTGATGTAATACATTAACACGTGAAGGATTAAATACCCCTGATGTTATACATTATCACGTGAAGGATTAACTACACCTGATGTAATACATTATCACGTGAAGGATTAACTACACCTGATGTAATACATTATCACGTGAAGGATTAAATACACCTGATGTAATACATTTACACGTGAAGGATTAAATACACCTGATGTAATACATTAAATACACCTGATGTAATACTAATATTGGTATTACGTCTAACGTGGGCTACCGACGTAGTCACCCTATGTTATGTTCAATGAATATATAATACCATATGCCATAGGAATTATAAATGTATTAGGTAAAGTTTTTAAAGATTGTTTTAATACTATATGGTAATACCTGATTTTAGTACACGGAAGTATGTATTTATCTTTTGTATTTGTTTATCACAATTTTGTTTAAAACGATAAAAAAGCAGATACTTATCCCTAAAGGTCAGGGACAGTACAGAAAAATATCTATCACAATAGTGAGATTGTCGAGGTTACATAGATATATGGTGATAAAAATCATCTGGTACTGACAAAAGTAAGATAGTAAGTAAGCTAGTATTTATAATGATAAGGAAATAATGATATATGTTTTGCTGATCTTCTAATTAATTGACGTAATATACCAGTATAAAACTGCTGTTTCTGTTGATCACTAAAAAAACCTTTCAATAATAATACACCATGACAAATGTTTGCCTTCATCAGAACAATACCATATTGATATTGGAATCCCAGGTATCTATATTTTATTATTATGTGTGTTCTCTTAGAGGCGAGGAGTTATATAGTCTTCGCCTATTGCCCAGTTTCTATAGTACGATTTGTACAATGTACTGTTCTGAAATGAAGACACAATTAATTTACATTGTAACGCAAGGGTGTTCATCTTAATTATCGGACCAATCATTAAGAAGAGATTTTCGTTTATTATCCGACCAATCATTAACAGGAGGCCAGTAGCTTTATCGAACCAATTATTAACAGGAGGCCAGCAGCTTTATCGAACCAATTATTAACAAGAGGCCAGTAGCGTTATCGAACCAATCATTAACAGGAGGCCAGCAGCTTTATCGAACCAATCATTTAAGGAGAGCTCCTCGATCGAACCAATTATTATCAAATCAGGTCAGTGGTGTTGTTGTGTAAATACTATGTATTCTAGTTGTTTACCTGGAGTACGACCTACCATAGGTCAGATCACATCAGTACAATGTAAGTCACGAGCCGTGCATTGTTGTCGTGTATTTAATGGACTTTGACGCGTAGACACATGTCAATTACACACCCAGAAATATGTACACAGATTATCACATCACATAAACCGTATACTTACATATCAGATGTAACTTTAAAAAAAATATTTTCACAAAAACTGGTTCTCTGTATTATAAATCAAACCGTATCTCAAGTAGTTCATGATTGATAATAATGATTATATGATGATTATAATAGCTACACTAATCTTCCATCGATACAAATATCAACAGTTAACATACATCTGTATTGAATCAATTATCAACAATAAGCATAACTCTTTTGAAATAGCTTTGGTGGACTGTAAGTCCCGAGGTTGTGTTGTTACCCTACTGGTGAGCTGTAAGTCCCGAGGTTGTGTTGTTACCCTACTGACAGACTGTAAGTCCCCGGGGCTGTGTTGTTACCCTACTGGTGAGCTGTAAGTCCCGAGGTTGTGTTGTTACCCTACTGACAGACTGTAAGTCCCCGGGGCTGTGTTGTTACCCTACTGACAGACTTAAGTCCCCGAGGTTGTGTTGTTACCCTACTGACAGACTGTAAGTCCCCGAGGTTGTGTTGTTACCCTACTGACAGACTGTAAGTCCCCGAGGTTGTGTTGTTACCCTACTGACAGACTGTGAGTCCCCGAGGTTGTGTTGTTACCCTACTGACAGAATGTAAGTCCCCGAGGTTGTGTTGTTACCCTACTGACAGACTATAAGTCCCCGGGGCTGTGTTGTTACCCTACTGACAGACTGTAAGTCCCCGGGGCTGTGTTGTTACCCTACTGACAGACTGTAGGTCCCCGAGGTTGTGTTGTTACCCTACTGACAGACTGTAAGTCCCCGAGGTTGTGTTGTTACCCTACTGACAGACTGTAAGTCCCCGAGGTTGTGTTGTTACCCTACTGCCAGACTGTAAGTCCCCGAGGTTGTGTTGTTACCCTACTGACAGACTGTAAGTCCCCGGGGCTGTGTTGTTACCCTACTGACAGACTGTAGGTCCCCGAGGTTGTGGTGTTACTCTACTGACAGACTGTAGGTCCCCGAGGTTGTGTTGTTACCCTACTGACAGACTGTAAGTCCCCGAGGTTGTGTTGTTACCCTACTGACAGACTAAGTCCCCAACAAGTTACCGCTAACCCACTACAGTATGGCTGTACCTAGAATTAATACACGCTAACCAACTACAGTATAACTAGACCTAGAATTAATACACGCTAACCCACTACAGTATGGCTGGATCTAGAATTAATAAACGCTAACCAACTACAGTATGGCTGGACCTAGAATTAATACATTCTAACCAACTACAGTATGGCTGGATCTAGAATTAATACACGCTAACCAACTACAGTATGGCTGGATCTAGAATTAATACACGCTTACCAACTACAGTATGGCCGAACCTAATATATTGATAAGCTAGCAAACTAAATGTCTTTATTAAATTTAAATGTCTGTATTTAATGCATGCTATGATATATGTGTAATACCTGTTAGGTTCTCGGCTTAGGTACGTGAATGACTGACATTTATGTAATATGTTGGTCATGCTGATCTATGTGTATATGATGTACCGTGGTGAGTACACGTGATCGGTGATAGAGCTGTTGACCGAATTAGAAACAAAGTCCAACTTCACTTCACGTGACGATCAATGACAAACAGATAAATATTTATATATGTAAGTAGTGTGTTGTAAAAACCCCCAACTAATTACTGAAACATATTAAACTAGTGCATAAAGGCCTGATGGTTTCATATACATTGTGTGTATTCCGCGTTGACTATTATCGCATGTAGTTTATATAAGTGTACGTTTGTGTAATGTCTGTATGTAGTTATATAGTTTATATAGGTGTACGTTTGTGTAATGTCTGTATGTAGATATATAGGTGTCAGTATGTGTAATGTCTGTATGTAGTTTATATAGGTGTACGTTTGTGTAATGTCTGTATGTAGTGTATATAGGTGTACGTTTGTGTAATGTCTGTATGTAGTTTATATAGGTGTCAGTTTGTGTAATGTCTGTGTGTAGTTTATATAGGTGTCAGTTTGTGTAATGTCTGTATGTAGTTTATATAGGTGTACGTTTGCGTAATGTCTGTGTGTAGTTTATATAGATGTACGTTTGTGTAATGTCTGTATGTAGTTTATATAGGTGTACGTTTGTGTAATGTCTGTATATAGTTTATATAGGTGTCAGTTTGTGTAATGTCTGTATATAGCTTATATAAGTGTACGTTTGTGTAATGTCTGTATGTAGATATGTAGTTTATATAGATGTACGTTTGTGTAATGTCTGTATATAGTTTATATTGGTGTACGTTTGTGTAATGTCTGTATGTAGTTTATATTGGTTTTCTTTTTGTGTAATGTCTGTATGTAGTTTATATAGGTGTACGTTTGTCTGTATGTAGTGTAAAGTTCTGTAATATGGATGTGTAGTTTATATTATCTCTATTAATTATTGATTGATAATTAATTATATCTGTGGTTTTAGTGTTTAATTAAACATGTCAATTGGCAATCATTTAGGTGACACCTTGTATCAATGTTCACAGTAATCATATGATATAAGCTACAATAAGGTCAATCTAGATGAAACTTTAACCCCTCGTGATGATTTGTGAGCTTGAGTAAGTAAGTGTGGACAAAGGTTATCTCTCGTATATATGTACCTATAATACATTTAGTTCCGTACTCATTAAGCTCGGGCTGAAATGTGTGGTCCATGTATTTCATATTATCCCATTTCATGTACTGATGCAAGTTTGCTATTCCAATGTGTAACCTGTGTTGCATTGTCACTGGATGAAGATTACCAAGTCAAATATTATTAATTTTCGATAATTACGCACGGTGATTAGGCTTGCGCATCGATATCGGGAGGCCTCGTTACGCACTTATCAAAGTATAACTGTGCGATAGTAAATTAGGATCAACGAAATATATATTACTGATGAATTGTCAATTAACAAAAATAAAAAAGCAATGTCTAATTGTCTTAATAAATATTGTAAAATATGTTAATTGCAGTTTTTTTCTTTCCGAACTATTTTGTTTACTGTGTGACGTCAGTGACAACGTGGCAGCACCATATAGTGTTGTCCGGTTGATTTGGCTGTTCTGTAAAACTGCCTGCTGTTCCAATGATGCGTATACGGTGACTGTTTTTATGTTTTCTTTATGTCATTGCGATCAAGTGAAAGGGAGTGGATTTTTTGTAGCTGCATCGAATGGTATTTACATTGGGATAAGTACATACAAATGTATTAAATAATTCGATGCAGCTGAAAAACAATCCTTAGATATAATGTAGCCGACATTAAAGGGTAGAAATATGTCACATCTATGATACAAGTAGGTTACACAATAGTTTCCTCGTACTTCAGTTATAACTCACGCGCCACGCCTTGTGTGTTATATATCCTGCAGAACTCGTAAACTATGGTGTAACCAATACATGTACAACATACAGTAGAAACGGAAAACAAATCCGTAAATTGTAACACTGATGACAGACGTACAGGTGGCCGAATACACAAGTTTACTACCAGACATGCCTGTACAAATTGACTTTGTGTATACAATGTCAACATTTCGTGGTATACTGTGTCGATTAAAGGGTTTTCTCTTCTAAACTATCCAATAGGATAAAGAACACAAACACAAAAGTTGTATTTCCCAGCGACATAGGCACTGACTAACTGATGAAACATTTCTCTGTCTGTAAGAATCTGTATTCCCTAATCCCCACTATAAAGTTTCGTCCGTCCGGACACACACAGGGCCAAAACCTACCAGACTTCCAAAAAGGAATGACAAGCGTGCCATATGCTTTACACATTTGCATATACCGGATAACTCTCGAAATGAGATACACTGGAGGAACAAACCATCCATTAAAACCGGACCAACTGGCCGAAAAGGCGTCAATACCAGTGGACCCTGGATTCCAATACCTAGAATAAAATCTAGACACCTTACTGTTGTACCAGGAGGCAAACCAGTCCACCTCAAATGGACCCCAAAAGTCATCCAAAAACTGGAAAATACTTTCACTCACACCCCAATCGTCAACATCGACAATTTTACTGATAAAATCAGCACACACATTTTCCTCTCTGGGGATCCATTCCATTTCCAATGAAATATGATTTTCTAGCATGAGCTTAAAAATATCAAGTGCTACATTTTGCAGAGATGATTTCATGCTCCCCTTC
This sequence comes from Pecten maximus, assembly GCF_902652985.1. Lineage (NCBI taxonomy): Eukaryota > Metazoa > Mollusca > Bivalvia > Pectinida > Pectinidae > Pecten > Pecten maximus. The sequence continues at coordinate 11,108 of NW_022979221.1, forward strand.
TGAACAATTGAAACCACGCCCTGGTTATCTGAAAACCATTTAACCCGAGTTCCTCTCAATTCATTAACAAGAGAACATAACACTCGATATACAGCTGTCAATTCCCTAAACGTCGAACTCTGACCTGCCTCGTTCTCAGTCCAATCTCCGTGTGCCACGCCCACTGGAGACTCCACACAATATCCACCGTACCCTATGCCACTGGCATCCGAATAAACTATTCTATTGCACTGTGGACAATACTGAATGTCTCTAGAGTTGACATCTGAGCTACAGCATTTTCATCCACAAAAATTCTGTCATTCCACGACTGGGCTTGTAAGATACACATACTGATACATTTTGTCATCAGCTGAGTAATATTACCCAGTACTATACTCATGGACATAATGTGACCAACAAAACTCGCTAAAGTTTTAACATGAACTGACCTGCCACTCTGAATAACATTCAACATATCAAAAACGCACACGCGTGCTTTCTCTACTCGTCTCTGCGGTATAGATAAAATTTCCACTAAAGTATCGATATCTACAAAGAGAAAAGTCATACACTGGACAGGATCCCACATGGACTTGTCTGCTTTGGGCACAAAACCCGACTCAATAATATCACTTTTCACTTTAGAACTCTGTTCTAATAGCTTCAACTTGTCAGTATTATGACACAATCCATAATCCAAATACATCAAAATCTGTAAACCCTCACCTCTCCATTTTTTAATGAGCGCTCTGGTTACTTTAGTAAAAATATATGGAGCGGTAGATAGACCAAATGGTAACATTAAAAATTTGAAATATACCTTCTTAGAACCAAATGTCCAAGAAAACCCAAGAAATTTGGTATGAGGTGGAAATATATCTATGTGATGATACGCCGAATGTATGTCAAATTTAATTAACCAACCCTGTTTTTCTATATACACCAAAGCCTTGCGTAAATCGTCATATTTTACAGATTGTTTCCATAAATGTTTGTTGACTTCTCTCAAATCTAAAATTAAACGCTTTTTACCGCTGCTCTGAACCGATACAGTCAATGGATTTGTGATATATGGCAATTCCTCACATCTCTCTATCAATTTACGTTTTTCTAAATCAAAAATAGCCTTCTCCACAAACCCTGCATGTTTCAATGCCGAAACGTTATTTTTAAATTCTCCCTTGTTTGGTTCCGAATAAAAAGGAATTTTATACCCAGTATCAATCACATCTAAAACAAACTCTGAACAACCAATGTTCTTCCAGTATTCAATGTAATTTTTTAAACTACTTTTAACTAAAATGTCAGCCTGTCCTTGCTCATATTAAAAAAAGTCCTTCGTGAGATCTCCTGAATCACAGACTCCTGTACAATCACTACTTGACAAATTATTTGTATACTTATCTTTAATGACTTCTGTGGTCTCTATGTCCCTATGTCCCAGTCCTGGACTGTCCGGCCGACTTGTTGATGATTGGGCAGTCTTTCTGAAAGTGTCGGAAGTCCCCACAGGCGTAACATGCTCCATGATTTCCTCGTTGGCCACGAAAAAGATTACTCCCGTCAGAATGACGCACAGTAGAAATCTGACTTGGAGACCCCGCCGCAAAACTGGGACATTGATACCCATACTTGGACCTCTACCTGTTGAGAAAAACATCCTTCTTTTTCTGTTTGTCTTTCAACCTTTTCACTGCTTTGTTCTCAGCACGAGAAATGTTCTTGTCGTCATCTGAATCGCTAGCAAGAGGGTTAGCTACATATTCTTTGACTGTCCCCCAACCTGCCTCAGAACTTTCTGCTATTCTGATAAGTTTGTTCCTTTTATTAATCTTTTCCGACACTCGACTCAGAATTTCAGAACAATATTCAAACTTACTATTGTCAACAGCCCATAACGCTTGTGTAACTTCCTCCAGAAGGTCCGAATTAAAGGAATACTGTTGCTTATTCCCTTCACTTTTCCACGTGATACTTTTGTCCTCCTTCAATTTTTTAATGTCTTTAGAAACGTCTCTCCCGTTCTGAATTTCAGACAACCTATTGTCCAAGTATTCCTTAATTTCACCTTTCTGGCTTTGTAGTTGTTGGAATATATCATTTAAGGTAACGTGCAAATACCAGTAACGCCACCTATTGGCGTATCTCATACCGAACACGTGACCTTCAACAGATATCGGAACACTAGACATTTATATATGTTTTAATGAAGTTAGGCATTGCGTGGAATTAGATATTGTACTGATTACTAGAACCAATAGAGTAGAATGTAGTAAATATGCATGCTAGATAAACTTGCCCAGATTACGTAACCTGACCTATTGGAAATAGACAGAGGGATTTACCCGATAGTGTAGCTTTATGTTTTAAAATGAAATGGAATTTATCTCCTCATCAATTTTACAGGAAGGAAAACATCTTAAATTATAAAGTTTTTCTATACCGTCGAATTTCTATTAACAGATTATGCGAAGACAAACGAAGAATAGCCATTTCTGTTGGTAATATCAAGAATGATTTCGTAGCGTGTATGACGGAATAGGTATGTCTCTGGTAAGATAGAGGTAGAGAAAAGATCAGTTTTACAGAGATTTTATTAGGGCCATTGGTGGCACCAAGAGCCCTCATTTTTAGAAGAAATTGCACTCGACACCCAATGTCACACCCCGTAGTTTGTCTATACATTATGTAAGATTAATTTTTTTTTATCAAAAATCAATTGACAAGGATGGTTAAACATCATCAACTGTAGACATCTGTCGTATCTTCATGCGTGTACCTTGTTGCTGTCTGATTGTCGTTATTTTAGTAAAGAAGCTATTGTTTTATCGGACACAAATATGGCAGTTATTAAAGCACGTATTGTAATTGCTGCAAGCAGTTTTACATTCAGATATATATATATATATATATATATATATATATATATATGCGGTCCTCCCACAGATCATTCAAACAGCGCCGTCGGTCACGAGTGTAGGACAAAAGCCCCCCCCCCCCCCCGGACATTAGCCCCCCCCCCCCCCCCCCCGGACATTAGCCCCTAGGACAAAAGCCCCTCCGGACGAAAGTCCCCGCCCCGGACATTAGCCCCCCCCCCGGACAAAAGCCCCTTCGTTATAAATTTAGCTGGTATACTTTATATAAATCTGTACTTTTGAAAAACAGAAACTATACTGAAACGAAAAAGAAACGCAACATGGAAAATTGTGATTAATTTTGTATTAAATATACATATCTGTATAAAAATCGCGGAAATAAACATGCACCCTGCCTAACACCCATACCAATCTTCAAAATCACCCAAGTGTGACTAGAGACCTATGCACTTCCGGCGCGGTAAAAACATCAAAAACCGTGCCTGTACAAACATATGCGTTCTTTTTTCATTCAAACCAGTATCAATTCATCACTAACATTGAGCCACATCATCGCCAATACTTTTGCAAACAATAATTCCTTTTACAATTATGCCACGGTTATCAAAGGTTGATAGAGGACGTGCTATAGCGATGCTTCTGGTAGGGAACACGCAACTTCACGTCGCTCGACAATTCAGAGTTCACAAATCGACTATTAGTCGATTAGTTTCACGTCTTAACGCAACAGGAAGAGTCGATGACCAGCCGAGATCAGGACGTCCACGCGTAACGTCGCGACGTCAAGACCGGGTTCTTAGGTTGGCACACCTGCGTAACAGGAGATTAACGGCCGCTGAAACGGCAAGGAATACGATTGGTAATCATAACCGTCGAATTCATCCCCAAACAGTGATCAACAGACTGCGTGAGGCTAATTTGCGTGCAAGGCGACAGTACGTTGGTTTACCACTAACACCGCAACGTCGAGCACGTCGTATGCAATGGGCAACGGCACATATGCCAAGACGTTTTCCTATGAGACGTTGGAGGTCTATGCTCTTCACCGATGAATCTCGATTCACGTTATTTCGAGCAGATGGCCGTCAACGTGTGTACCGGCGTCGAGGCGAACGTTTTGCTGACGCCTGTGTTTTGGAACACGACCGATTTGGGGGTGGATCAGTTATGGTTTGGGCGGGAATCTCCCATGGTTTGAAGACGCCTTTGGTGATAGTCAATGGGAATTTAACGGCCGTACGCTATCGGGATGAGATCCTTAGGCCCCATGTTGTGCCGTTTGTTAGGCAGCATCATCTAACCTTTCAGCAAGATAACGCGAGACCACACGTTGCAAGAGTCTGTAGAGACTTTCTTGCGACACAGAACATTGTTCCTATAGATTGGCCTCCATATAGCCCCGACCTGTCCCCAATCGAGCATTTGTGGGATGAATTAGACAGAAGAATTCGAAATCGCCGTAACCCCCCAAATACCCTCCCTCAGTTAGCAAATGCACTCGTCCAAGAATGGAATAACATTCCAATACGGAAAGTCAATGCCCTGATGAACTCAATGCAACAAAGAATTAGAGATGTGATAACTGTTCGAGGAGGACACACACGATATTAGGCACGGTTTCAAAACTGCTGCCATTTCAACTTGGATTCACGTAGGGTACTACCAATCATGACCTTCTAGCAAAGTGACCTGTTCTTAAAAATCTCTAAACATTTAAAGGATGTTACATCAATATTCAATATTAACTATTACATATGAAATTTAAACATAATGCTCACAAGTATTATTTTATTAAACCTACAATTTGAAGTTGCGTTTCTTTTTCGTTTCAGTATATATATATATATATATTGTTGTTTTTATCTCTGAAATTTGGAGAATAATTGTGTGGAAAATGAAGGTCCTGTGTTGAATGTCAGTGTAGCATTATATGTCTGTGGTTAAACATCATAATTGATTTTTTCAAACTTTATATTATTAAGTAAGCTAAATATTTCAGGAAAGTTCTCCATGATGAACATATTGTTACTGATTACACATAATTTTTGACTTCCTAATATACTGCAAATATTGCTAATCAAAGAAATGCCTACAAAAGCAATAAACATTAAATTTTGATCCCTATTTACAGTGTCTCAAATTATAATGTAATAAGTACCTAACCAAACATGTTGCTCTGCGTTGTAATAAGTTTAATTTTAGGAATGATTAAAATTAAAAACAATGAAGATTTCAGATTCAGATTATTTTATTTCCTTGTGTTACGAGACACATTGGAGAGTAGACATATACATATACAATAATACAATAGTACAGATAGTGATGGACAATCATATCATTATATCAATCAAGAATATATATATCTTGATATAGAAGAACACATTACATGGTATATCATTAAAAAATAGCACAATGCATTACATTTACTTAAATTCATATTAAATGATAATCACAGTGTTTATGCACTGATATTTTAACATTCACTACGAAGCCATTAATGATATATTTCTTTCCAAGAGAACACAACATCAATGAAAAACCTACCAAACACCTGTGTAACAGCTTATTGTTTATGTAACAGCTAGCTCAAGTAGTTGTTGTTGGAACCGGTTGTTTACATTGCAGAAGCCACTGATGACATATGTATATGTAGCAATTAAAAATCCGTACCTCGTCGGTCACAGAGTCAGCAGTTCGCGGAGGAGAAAGCTTAATTGTCTACTTCGGCATGGATTCAACTGTACACGGAATGTAGAGATGACATGGAGAGAATACATGGTGAGCCACTTTTGTTTTTCTTTACCCTCGCCAAAATACAGCTTATATTTTAAGACACTGACCATGTATTCTATTTATCCTGCAACAATGAAAAAATAATCATTTTGAAGTGAAACGGTGTCAAAAATGACAGAAATATGTTCGCCTTTTAAACGCTGTTTCACTTTGAAGTCGGTCAGTCGAATTGACGCACGTGCTAAGATTCCAAAATACAGCTGTTTTCCGTCACTGCCGTGTACAGCAAAAATATATACGGTGGGTGTATTCCGACAATGCGGTGGCAGTTGCAGGATAAAACTGCGGGGACGTATATCTATGTACTGTTATGACAATGGATACGTTCATATTGTAAATTCTACCACTTAAAACATAACAAGTCGAAAACGATATTACGGTAGATATTAGTAATTGGAAAAAAAACTGATGCATCTATATATACAAGCACGTGGTTAATCCATCCACCTGTTTCATAACACATCTTATTACTGAACTATCGTATGTTTACCGTACTATATCTATGTAATTTATCTGTATTAATACCCAGGGGTATGGAACGGAATTCATGTCAATATTACACTATCCGTTATTGCATTCTTGTGTGCAACATTAACATTGTGTTATGCGAATTGAACTTTATCATTTCCTTTATTATCTTTTATGTATTCAGTGTTAAGATTACATATTGCAGTTTGATTATTCCAGTCGTCAACATTGTCATTACGAGTTTGCATTGCGCAATCCGGTATTCGCTAGGTCAACATTCAGTATTGCATTATCGGCATTCGCGTTGACTTTGTGATTGTTGGCGATCTCAGTCTTTAGTTCCTCATTATACAGTATGGGGGCGGCTGCGGTGTTTTATGCTATTCGGAATTCACACAAAAAGCACATCGTTTTATTTAGGCCACTACACAAATTACTACATTAACCAAAAACTATCAAACTTATGGGATATAGTCTTATTGATCATGCACACTGTTGTCATTAATCCGTATTCGAAATTCCATTGGGTCCTATTCGACATGTCCTAGTTTTGTAATTAAGCCGCCATTACGTCAGACCAAAACATCGTCAATTTAAACGCACACAAAAAGCACATCGTTTTATTTAGGCCACTACAAAAGTTACTACATTATCCAAAAACTATCATACTTATGGGATATGGTCTTGTTTATCATGCACATTGTTGTCATTTATCCGTATTTTCGAAAACCCCATAGGGACTTTTCGAAAATTGGAGATTCCCGCCGATCTTCCCTGTGGTGTGCTTGACTTTCATACTCAAAATACAAACACTTGGACAGCAAATTGTGATATATTTCATATTGATGACACTTCTGCACTTTGATATTAATAGAATTAAAGCACATCATTTGATCTTGGTGATGATTTCAAATAGAAATTATCGATAATTATGTGTCTGGTTTTCAAGTTTTCTCCAATATGGCGTCAGGAGAAGACTGAACCGAGCGACCGCAAAGGATTGTGGGAAGGTCAGGAGCCACCACGTAGACATAAGGACAAATAGAGAGCTGCCAATCTCTCTCTATATGTCTCTGTCAATAGCCATGATTCTGTCCTTTCCAAACCCTGATTTGTAGACAAAATATAGAAAATTACATCCTTCCAGTGGTGTCTTCCCACTAGATTTAGATTAAGCTCTCACAATCTCAATATAGAATAAGGAAGATACAGAAATCAGCAAAGGGAGCAAAGAATATGTACATTATGTCAAGACAATGATATTGAGGATGATTATCATTGTATTCTCAAATGTAATTTTTATAACAATATTCGAAGTACATACATTAAGTCATATTATTATAGAAGACCAAGTGTTTTTAAGTTGATACAATTATCAAGTGTCCAAAATGTTTGAGCAAGCTAGGAAAATTTCTTTATTTAGCGAGAAAACAACGTAATAACGCCATTTAATTGTTTTATTTACTATATGTATATGTTAATCTATTTATAACGTACATGAACTATTGTGTACTGTCATAGTGACGTTATGGTCATAAATACTTTTTACAGGTAAGGCTGATTCGTAGATATAATTTACCTGTGTACGTATATATTTTACTTATCGCAACGAAAATGGTTTTACTTGAAATAATAAATATTATCAACTAAAGTCACAATATTAATACGACAATATATTTTAATTTGCAAAAGGGAGATTTGATACATGAAATAAACATATTACCAGCATACATGTGTATATACATCAAGTGACTTTGTGGAGAATGATACACCCTTGTGTATCGGAAAGTATTCATTAAACTTTCATTATTGTTAGTCAAAAAAAGAGTACAGTATACGGAAAAAACTAGCAACTGTGATATTACAGAATTACACCCTAAATTCTGAACAGGAGGCTATGCATAAATGCACATATATGGGCACACACATGCACACATACATACATGTACGAACATGCGTGCATACATGACAGGCAGACATATGCACGCATACACACACACACACCCACACCCACACCCACACCCACCCACCTACATCCATACAATATTACATTACAATACATTACAGTTGATATATGATTATGCTCCGTTACCAATAAATCATAGAATTATATCTTCTCTAACACAAATATCATCATAAAATTATATCTTCTCTAACACAAATATCATCATAAAATTATATCTTCTCTAACACATATATCATCATAAAATTATATCTTCTTTAACACATATATCATCATAGAATTATATCTTCTCAAACACATATATCATCATAGAATTGTATCTTCTCTAACACATATATCATCATAAAATTATATCTTCTCTAACACATATATCATCATAGAATTGTATCTTCTCTAACAAATATATCATCATAGAATTATATCTTCTTTAACACATATATCATCATAAAATTATATCTTCTCTAACAAATATATCATCATAGAATTATATCTTCTCTAACACATATATCATCATAGAATTATATCTTCTCTAAACAATATATCATCATAAATTATATCTTCTCTAACAAATATATCATCATAGAATTATATCTTCTCTAAGACATATATCATCATAGAATTATATCTTCTCTAACAAATATATCATCATAGAATTGTATCTTCTCTAACAAATATATCATCATAGAATTATATCTTCTCTAACAAATATATCATCATAGAATTATATCTTCTCTAACAAATATATCATCATAGAATTATATCTTCTCTAAGACATATATCATCATAGAATTATATCTTCTCTAACAAATATATCATCATAAAATTATATCTTCTTAAACACATATATCATCATAGAATTATATCTTCTCAAACACATACATGTATATCATCATAAAATTATATCTTCTTTAACACATATATCATCATAAAATTATATCTTCTTAAACACATATATCACCATAAAATCATATCTTCTCAAACACATATATCATCATAGAATTATATCTTCTCTAACACAAATATCATCATAGAATTATATCTTCTCTAACAAATATCTATACAACCGGGAAATTCATACTGCGTAAGTCCCAATTATAAATACATATGAATATATATGTCCGAGCAGATAATCTGCTAATTTTTTTAACTAGCCTGAAGGACACCTGCAGGTGTTAATGTTCACGTCTCGCTGTACACCAGGTAAGTTTGAAAACAGGTAGGCGACTTGTCGCAAAGGGTCAATTTGTTTTTAAATCTTTAAAACAAAAAAAAACACTTTTTGGGGGGGGCTTTGGGTTTGGGGGCGA
>NW_022979222.1:0-22001 GCF_902652985.1 Pecten maximus
GACTTAGCTATGTCTTAACTTGGAGCAAGTCATGTGTGGTATTATTGCGTGTACAAATATACAACAGATCAACAACGACTGGGGTTAAAGCAACATACTCCCAAACAATCTAAAATTCTAGTTGCATACATGTATTAATAGCAATCCAAGATGCTCATTCACTCTCTCCTAACATTAAAATGACCACTGGGCTGGACGCTTGACCGGGGGAGTCCTTGAGACATCAGTGTATACAAATATTTATCGCGAGATGTGTCACGGAGCCGAGAACGAGGCTACTACATCTGCATAACAACGTGCACTGCACATAAACTACACACATGGCCGTTCACATATCGAGCATACATGAACAAATGTTTGTATGTATGTCTAATAATGCTTTCATTTAAACATATTAACAGAATAGTCGCGTAATAACTGAACAAGATAAACATAGTTTACATTTAGATACGTAGTTTTTTAATGTAGCATACAACAAAAATTCGATAAAATTTAGATCGATGAAGCTTGATTGAAATGCAGTGATTTGGTTGATTATTGGATGACAACTTGACTTGCCATACAAAAAGTCAAAACATTAAGATACAGGTAACAGGTTAAAACTTCGGGTCTTCGTGACCGTCTTGGTTTAATGAGGACCATAAATACTTACCGACAATGATAATACCTTGAAACTCATATTTATGGCTGTACGTATAATCTATTTTAATACATTTGCTGTGTAAAACCATCGAAATAGTAGGTGATGAGTAACACTGTTGTCGGTGCTAAGCAGAATTTATGTCTCAACAGTTGCAATATGTTCGTTCTACTCATTTCTGAGTGTGCTTACCATGAACACCATAGTACAAACTTATTGAAGTACGCAATCCCATGGACATATATCTTTAATCGGATGATACTTAGCAATACCAATAATGAACATCAAGCTAACATGTATTTCTTACTTTTAATCATTTCGTTGATTTCACGTAAATTTAAACAATGATAGTTCAATCACTGTATAGTCAAGTGCATTCATCGTGAGTCCCAAACACCGGTCTCATTGTTGCATTACTCAATCCATGTTCAAAGAGTAAGAGCCGTTTCACAAAACGTTTGCTCGAGTCAAGTGGTTGTAGCTATTAGTGTGTAAACATTTTACAAATTCAACGATGTTTGCATTAAACCGATCAAGTTGATGCTACAGTAACTAACTGTTACATTTTGAAAGAAATAAGGAACACAATACAAAAATGTAGTTACATATTTTGTCATAACAAGTTTGTACAAATGATTGTTTTTAACTTGATGGACGTTGGACCATCTATATTCTATCATGTTTCGGAGTTGAGAAGCAGATTTTTGAAATATATATCATTTTGACCTTTTCTGTCCCCGCCTCTCAGGCTTCCCGTTGGTGAGGACCACATATTTCACAGTTTTGGTTGAACATTCATCGAATTTTGTCGCAGGTAAATTGTTTACAAACGCACAAAGGAAAACGATGAACAAAGGGCAACCTAAAATCATGTCTGAAAGTGGCACTGGAACAAAGAGCTTCACATTTACTAAAGATAAAGTATGTTATGTCGACATATCTATCTCAAGATAACAGTAAATATGTGTGTAAAACGGGATATGATAACTATACATAATGTATCATAAATAAGTATGTCGTGTCCCCTATACGCTTCCGTAGCTAAGTCGTTATTACGAAATACTAAGTTGTTATTACGACATAGCTAAGTCGTTATTACGAGATACTACGTCGTTATTACGAGATACTATGTCGTATTACGACATAGCTAAGTCGTTATTACGAGATAATTAAGTCGTTAGTAAGACATAACTAAGTCGTTATTACGACATAGCTAAGTCTTATTACGAGATACTAAGTCGTTATTAACGACACAGCTAAGTCGTTATTACGAGATACTAAGTCGTTATTACGAATTAACTAAGTCGTTATTACGAGATACTAAGTCGTTATTACGAGATACTTTGTCGTTAGTACGAGATACTAAGTCGTTATTACGACATAACTAAGTCGTTATTACGAGATACTAAGTCGTTATTACGACATAGCTTAGGTCGTTATTACGAGATACTATGTCGTTATTACGACATAATATATTTTTTCGCTGTGGACCCTAACTGGCTCCGTAACCTAATTATGAAATTCAAAGACTATATTTTTGCTTTCAAGCCGAAATTTGTAAAACGTACCTTAAACTTTTGTGATAGGCTCTAATATTGTTTTAGTGTCTAAAATGATGTAACAGGCACTATTGTTTCCCTCAATGTCTAAAAAAGATGAATATGCTCTAATTCTCTCTTTGTTGTCTAAAACTCGGTGATTTGTCCTATTCTTCTGAATTTTCACTGTTTTAGCTGGTCGATAATAGAATCTAAGGACAGTGTCTTTAATTGGAGAAAATGACTAGTTTTTCCTGGAACAGGGGCTTTGAGAGTTGGCCTCAGGCTATTTCATCGCATAGCAACACCAACGCTGCTAGCTGTATACTACCCTACCCTGCGACAGCAGTCTCCTTGACCACCAAGCTCAGTGGCTAGCCAAGGCCTGGAGCGCTCATCCATGAAGCTGTCTATATAATTAAATAATTGATGAATATCTGATCTTTAATAATAAGATAAAATGGGGAAATATTTCATTATTGTGATAATTTGTTTGTAAAACTTAAAACAATATAGTCTAAATTTTAGTGATGTGAAAAGAACTATCCAAATGCTGATGAATATTTCATCAATTAAAGAATTTATTCAGAAAAAATGGAGAAACAAACTGTTATATGACAATACATATAATAATAGACGTACATTTTGTATATATCACAATATTTATGTGTTTTAGTGACTAAATGTTATATGTTTCTTTGATAACACAATAGTTTAGCAGATAATGACAATTATCCAGCGACAATATTTATCTTTATAAATACAAAAGAAAATCAATAAATCAAAATAATCATTTGAGTCCCGAAAAAAATGCCACTTTGCTCCGCCTCCCATATTGAAAGAAATACTGATCGCGCAAGCTGCCGAAAACAAAAACTCAACGAGTAGGAACCAAATGAGGCGTAGTGAGGAATCGAAAGGCCACATATGTTAGCCTAACATCTCCACAAAGAAGGAAGCATACATTAAATCAAGGGAATGATTTCAATCGGTCGGAGACTGCACAGACAGGTGGAATTATAAACGAGAATGGAATCGGGACAACACGCGGAAGTGACCAACAGTTCTGTTTATATAGTTGCCCCAGCTGATTCATCGCAATTTGTTTTCTTCTGTATATAAATATCTCCCAGAAAGCACTGCGATAAGGTCAAGTGGTATTCAAGGGATTATAATGTTCAAAAGTTCGTAGGCTACTTGGCTTCATTACGACAATATTTGACGTTATGTATTTTTTTATTTACTCGTATGTCTTAAATAGGCATGCATTCTTGGAGTAAATGTCATTTATTATCAAAATAATAACAATCTATTACATTCTGTCGGAGGGGTAGCATCTTTAATTAATCGGTGATATAGGCCACTTTATTATAGATATTAAAAATTGTGACATTATTGTATTCCATGGTAGAGAGGACTTTGGGTATTATGTTATAATATGTAGTAATTAGTCATGAGTAGAATAGTAGACATTGTTAAAAAAAAAATCAGTTTAGTTACATTTTGATAATACATCAGAAATAGACATAACAGATAGAGTATCAAAATGTTCTCCATTTACATAAAGAAGCAGATTTTGATAGTATTACATAAACGTTATGGTGTAGGTATACTTTTTATATCACAAGTACTTATAAGAATCACTTCTATCTATTCGTAAGCAACCTAAACTAAGACCCGTGACACCTTCAATCACTAAACAAAAGGAGTGTAACCCTTCCTATATTTGGCTTTTGTTTCAGCTCACCCAGTTATCACACCTTCAAGCCTGAGTGAGCCTCTCCTGTCCCTTGCACTACAGGTAAATACCAACACCAGTATAAGCAGATCAGTATTAAACAAATCATTTAATTTTCTTTTTATTTCTCTCGAGTTATTAATAGCTTGAAGTATTACTTTATAATAGATACATACAGTTATTAATATAGTAGTTTAATCGTCATATGATAATGTGAAAAAAAGATAGGGTAATTGTGGATGATTACAGGGTACCCGGCCAGGTTCAGATTCCATGGAAAGTGAAATACGCCAGTATCTTATTATTTCAAAATTCGAAAGGTAGAAGTGTCATGCACATTTTTGTTGTTGATCTTATGTTTATTTCGCATCAGTACCTTAAAAACAATGCATGCTTACTGATAGAGCTTATTCATGTATTGATAGTATATCTAAAGTTGTGAGTTTATAGTTGGATTAGACATGAAATAGACATAGAAGATATCTAAAAGATATAGTCAAATAGACATATACTACATACCTCACTTTATTAATAACAGCCAAAAAATGAGAGCCTGTTATAAAGGGTTTGTTCTCTCCTTCTTCCACTTTTTGGAATCAAACGAATTATATAAACTATTGTTTGTAATAATAATATACTCAAGATTCCATTTACCCCAGTTCAATTAATAAAAAACTAAATTTATAATTCTAAAGTTTGTAACAGTATTGTTTTATTTCATGATATAATACAAAACTTTAAAAGCATATGTAAATTGATATTATGTTAGTAATGAATTATTTACCCTTTAAAAATGGCACTTCAATACTAAACAAAAGAAGTGTAGTCCTTACTATCCTTGGCTTTGTTTCGGTTTGCCCAAGTATCACCCATTCACGCCTGAGTGGACCTGCCTCAGTCCTCGGCTATACAGGGAAATATTAACACCTGTATATTAAACCATTTTTCCTTTTTTTTTTATTCTCTCTCTGTACATTGTGACCAATTTGATAATTCAATGTATAATATTTTCTGTTTATAGTGTTAACTGTTTAACTATGAAATGTGTCATTGTTTCAACAAAAAATGGAGAAAAAAAATTAGAATGGATGATTTGTCTAATCCTTATCTGTTTATACTGGTGTTGGATATTTACATGTGGAGCAAATACTTGGGAGGCGTCACTCAGGCGTGAAGGTGTGATATCTTGCCAATAGGGAAAGAAATCAAAAAAATAAATAAGGGATAGGCTTCTTTTGTTTTAAGATTAAACTGTCACTTTATAACAGAATCTTATTTTGAGTTGTTTACTAAAAGAAAGTGACAACATAAGTTACCTGTGTAACAAAATGGGCTTAGAAAAGGGATAATATAAGTTTGATACATCATTTAGAATAGTTACTATCAGACAGAGCAGGTCAAAAGTCAAGTATACGTAGTATGACGAGAGCAGAACACGTGCCACCAGTCGCATTTGAGTAAAATCAGAGTTAAATTGTTAAAATGACGAGCGCTCCGGCGATGATGTTCAACAATATAATGCGGTCAGTCTGGAATGTTTTGATACATCTTCAAATTTTATATGACAAGAGCTATTATACTACTGTCATATAAGTTTATTGAACGAGATTAGTAATATAGTACGGTTTGACAAGGATTATTGGTAAGGAAATAGGTTCTTGACGTCGCAAAAGGATAGCAATGGTTTTTACATATATACTGTATTGTATGCCTTAGTACCATTTAGTACCAATAGAAAAACTGCCAATCCATTGTCTTTTTTTTCATTTCACCAGAAACGAAACCACTTCAAGATCATTGCTTTTAAACTAAGATATAAATGTATTATCGAAGTCTTCCTATTTATAGATACCCCAACACTAATATTGATGGATGTGACCCCATAAGACTAACACGTAACTCGACGCCAAATATATATAAAGAAAATCTACATCTCGCTTTGTACGAGATAAATCCACCGCTTTGGAACGTCAATGTACACATAAGTAAAGATTACGAGAAAAACAGACAAGATGAACAGAATGTCATAGAAATTAACATGATTTATCTTTGCATCACCAGCTACTTTTGCAAAAACTAGTATGTCTTTCTTTGCTATTATCACACAGGGGATTTAACTTAGACCAGCTTAAAAAAATGTTGATACAAAATATTTTAGCTGTAATTATATCGATTAAGTATGTAATTACGTGATACAACGTAGTGTGCATCCAAATGATAGGATGTTTAGCTATGTATACTTATATACTACATACTTATTAATGATATACGTCGAATATATCTGTTGCTGATTTGGTTCATGTTTATATACAGGTGATTTATTTGATTTATTTAATAACAATGATTTATTTGTTTATTTCTATAATTCTTAAGTAATGAAGTAAATCATGCCAGAAACGTTTCGGATACGGTTACGGCTATGGATAAGGCTTCCTCAAAGAATTTATCTTAAAGTATTACAGCTAATATTATATCTTTATTGTTTTTGTATATTATTAGAACCTTGTTACATGTGTATTAAAGAAGACTATACTCGGTTAAACTGGAGAGCTCTTTTAAGTCTTATGGACGTCGAGATTGTTGATTATCATATTTCTCTATCCATGAAAGTTTGTTGACTTAGAGAGAAGGGAAGTCGTTTAATGGTCATTAAATGATCAATTCAATTTAATTAGTGTTAATGTATGTACATGTCTATTTTTTATGCACTTCAAGTTAAATACTTCAAGTAAAAACAAAAACAGTATTCTATTAAAATCATACATCACTGACATCTGAAAAGGATAACCTCTTATATCGTTATGATATAAAAACACTTGATTTCCTGAATATATTTGATAAAGGCCACTTACGTATACAGTTCCCAATCGATTTGTCACATGTGTTAGTACTACAGCCAGGGACAAGGTGTACAGACAGGGCATAAAATCCATCATCACAGTCTGAATATTGTTTATTGTCACATAACCATATAAAATCTGTTAACTTAAACTAACAGTCAACTGTCAAAACGACATCACAACGAACATCATTGAATTGTTCAATAAATTACAAATACTAGAGGGTGACACCTGAAGGATGTCACAGATGGAATGAAGTGTAGTAAGGGGCGATAACTCTGTGTGAGCACGTTTGTCAAAATCGCTCAAATCTAATTTTCGACCAATAAAAAGAATGTGTTGTTCGTAAAGGCAACAAAACTCATGAAATTGAATTTGCAGTCCCCTAATACCCTCATATATCAATCGAATTGAAACTGAACATTATCTACATTTCGACTAATCAGAGGCTGGGAATTGAGGCCATTTTGTTTAAATGTGAAAGTGAGGCTACGAGAGCGACCGGTGTTCAATGAGTACCTATATACCAAATTTCATCAAAATCAGACGATATCGGAATCTGGACCAATCAGAGGCCAGGAATTGGCGGCCATTTTGTTTAAATGTGAAAGTGAGGCAACGAGAGGTACCGTGTCCAATTATGTACCTACATATAAATTTCATCAAATCGGACGATATCTAAATCCGGACCAATCAGAGGCCCAAGAATGACGGCCATTTGTTTAATGTGAAATTGAGCTCAAAGGACTTGGTCCAAGGATTCCTACTAATTTCATCAAATCGAACTATAATCTAAGTTTTATGTCGTTTAACGACTTGTATCTCGTATAAGACTTAGCTATCTCGTAAAACCCCATATATCTCGTAAAAACGACTAGTACTCGTAATAACGCCTTACTAGTCGCAAAAACGACAAAGATCTCGTAAAAACACTTGCTATGTCGTAATAACGACATAGAGTCCGTAATAACGACTTAGCTATGTCGTAATAACGACTTAGTATCTCGTAATAACGACTTAGCTATGTCGTAATAACGACATATTATCTCGTAATAACGACATAGTATCTCGTAATAACGACTTAGCTATGTCGTAATAACGACTTAGTATCTCGTAATAACGACTTAGCTATGTCGTAATAACGACTTAGTATCTCGTAATAACGACTTAGCTATGTCGTAATAACGACTTAGTATCTCATAATAACGACTTAGCTATGTCGTAATAACGACTTAGTATCTCACAATAACGACTTAGCTATGTCGTAATAACGACATAGTATCTCGTAATAACGACTTAGCTATGTCGTAATAACGACTTAGTATCTCATAATAACGACTTAGCTATGTCGTAATAACGACTTAGTATCTCGCTATAACGACTTAGCTATGTCGTAATAACGACATAGTATCTCGAAATAACGACTTAGCTATGTCGTAATAACAACTTAGCTATGTCTTAACTTGCAGCAAGTCATCTGTTGGGACATGTGACTTCATTGGATTTATCAGTGTCAGCTTTTGATTGCTTATTATCAGAAAATATTGCACATAACTTTTTCAAATCCCATTTTAATTTAGTTGTACATTCTAATGTAGTAGAATCTAGTCCTTGTGCATTTTACTGTTTGGGACTGACCAGAATCACAATATCGCCACCAAGTGGCCATCTCGGGTTTTAAGAGTACACAAAAACTGGTAATGTTAAACTGGACTCTACACGTTTGGTACATTATATGCATACATTAAAAGTTCATCTTGGAATATTGGAGCGCAGTTGTAAAATATGGCTTAATAGGTCATTTAGTATCTAAATATTATATACGTTGTGGGCATTTTGGCAAGGAACAATTTGAAAGATCATAATTGGTGAGAGGTAAAGGTGAAGCTCTTTGTTCCAGTGCCACTTTCAGACATGATTTTAGGTTGCCCTTTGTCCATCGTTTTCCTTTGTGCGTTTGTAAACAATTTACCTGCGACAAAATTCTATGAATGTTTAACCAAAACTGTGAAATATGTGGTCCTCACCACCAGGAAGCCTGAGAGGCGGGGCCAGAAAAGGTCAAAATGACATATATTTCAAAAATCTACTTCTCAACTCCGAAACATGATAGAATATAGATGGTCCAACGTCCATCAAGTTAAAAACAATCATTTGTACAAACTTGTTATGACAAAATATGTAACTACATTTTTGTATTGTGTTCCTTATTTCTTTCAAAATGTAACAGTAGTTACTGTAGCATCAACTTGATCGGTTTATGCGAACATCGTTGAATTTGTAAAATGTTTACACACTAATAGCTACAACCACTTGGCTCGAGCAAACGTTTTTGTGAAACGGCTCTTACTCTAGATCTTTGAACATGGATTGAGTAATGCAACAATGAGACCGGTGTTTGGGACTCACGATGAATGCACTTGACTATAAAGTGATTGAACTATCATTGTTTAATTTACGGGAAATCAACGAAATGATTAAAATTAAGAAATACATGTTAGCTTGATGTTCATTATTGGTATTGCTAAGTATCATCCGATTAAAGATATATGTCCATGGGATTGCGTACTTCAATAAGTTTGTACTATGGTGTTCATGGTAAGCACACTCAGAAATTAGTAGAACGAACATATTGCAACTGTTGAGACAAGAATTCTGCTTAGCACCGACAACAGTGTTACTCATCACCTACTATGTCGATGGTTTTACACAGCAAGTGTATTAAAATATACGGAAGCCAGTTAGGGTCACAGTGAAACAATATATTATGTCGTAATAACGACTTATTATCTCGTAATAACGACTTAGCTATGTCGTAATAACGACTTAGTATCTCGTAATAACGACTTAGTTATGTCGTAATAACGACTTAGTATCTCGTAATAACGACAAGTATCTCGTAATAACGACTTAGTATCTCGTAATAACGACTTAGTATCTCGTAATAACGACTTAGCTGTGTCGTAATAACGCTTAGTATCTCGTAATACGACTTAGCTATGTCGTAATAACGACTTAGTTATGTCGTAATAACGACTTAATATCTCGTAAAAACGACTTAGCTATGTCGTAATAACGACATAGTATCTCGTAATAACGACTTAGTATCTCGTAATAACGACTTAGCTATGTCGTAATAACGACTTAGTATCTCGTAATAACGACTTAGCTACGGAAGCGTATAGGGGACACGACATACTTATTTATGATACATTATGTATAGTTATCATTCCCGTTTTACACACATATTTATTGTTATCTTGAATAGATATGTCGACATAACATACTTATCTTCACATTTTACAGTTAAATAATCTAACTTATACATATAAAATCATCTATCTAGAGTAAACATATGTCGATATACATAATGTCAGTATAAGTCCTTATAACACTATCTTGACTTGTTTGCATTATATCTAATATGTTATTTTAACCGAAATCGACCTGTATATATTTTCCCTGAAGTTGAATATTTTATCGAGTTTTCGTGACATATTTAGTTTTATCAAGATGTGTGATGGTCGAGAAATCGTCTTGCAATATGGCTATTCGAGTAACATGGAATCGTTTTTACAACA
Organism: Pecten maximus; assembly: GCF_902652985.1. NCBI lineage: Eukaryota > Metazoa > Mollusca > Bivalvia > Pectinida > Pectinidae > Pecten > Pecten maximus. Next base: position 10,338 of record NW_022979222.1, read on the forward strand.
ACATATCAACAATTCGAGTTTGACATTTCGAGAAATTCTACAACATCATGACAAGTTGAGTTGACGTAAGTCAAATTCATTAAACAGACACAACAATTTGACACTGTAAAATGTGAAATAAAGTATGTTATGTCGACATATCTATCTCAAGATAACAGTAATATGTGTGTAAAACGGGATATGATAACTATACATAATGTATTATAAATAAGTATGTCGTGTCCCCTATACGCTTCCGTACTTAGCTATGTCGTAATAACGACATAGTATCTCGTAATAACGACTTAGCTATGTCGTAAAAAACGACTTAATATCTCGAAATAACGACTTAGGATCTCGTAATAACGACATAGTATCTCGTAATAACGACTTAGCTATGTCGTAATAACGACTTAGTATCTCGTAATAACGACTTAGTATCTCGTAAACGACTTAGCTATGTCGTAATAACGACTAAGTATCTCGTAATAACGACTAAGCTATGTCGTAATAACGACATAGTATCTCGTAATAACGACTTAGTATCTCGTAATAACGACTTAGCTATGTCGTAATAACGACTTAGTATCTCGTAATAACGACTTAGCTATGTCGTAATAACGACATAGTATCTCGTAATAACGACATAGTATCTCGTAATAACGACATAGTATCTCGTAATAACGACATAGTATCTCGTAATAACGACTTAGCTATGTCGTAATAACGGCTTAGCTATGTCGTAATAACGACATAGTATCTCGTAATAACGACTTATCTATGTCGTCATAACGACATAGTATCTCGTAATAACGACTTAGCTATGTCGAAAATAACGACTTAGTATCCCGAAATAACGACTTAGTATCTCGTAATAACGACTTAGCTATGTCGTAATAACGACTTAGTATCTCGTAATAACGACTTAGCTAGTCGTAATAAACGACTTAGTATCTCGTAATAACGACTTAGCTATGTCGTAATAACGACTTAGCTATGTCGTAATAACGACTTAGTATCTCGTAATAACGACTTAGCTATGTCGTAATAACGACATAGTATCTCGTAATAACGACTTAGCTATCTCGTAATAACGACTTAGCTATGTCTTAACTTGGAGCAAGTCATGTGTGGTATTTTTTGCGTGTACAAATATACAACAGATCACAACGACTGGGGTTAAAGCAACATACTCCCAACAAACTAAAATTCTAGTTGCATACATGTATTAATAGCAATCCAAGATGCTCATTCACTCTCTCCTAACATTAAAATGACCACTGGGCTGGACGCTTGACCGGGGGAGTCCTTGAGACATCAGTGTATACAATATTTATCGCGAGATGTGTCACGGAGCCGAGAACGAGGCTACTACATCTGCATAACAACGTGCACTGCACATAAACTACACACAGTGGCCGTTCACATATCGAGCATACATGAACAAATGTTTGTATGTATGTCAATAATGCTTTCATTTAAACATATTAACAGAATAGTCGCGTAATAACTGAACAAGATAAACATAGTTTTACATTTAGATACGTAGTTTTTTATGTAGCATACAAACAAAAATTCGATAAAATTAGATCGATGAAGCTTGATTGAAATGCAGTGATTTGGTTGATTATTGGATGACAACTTGACTTGCCATACAAAAAGTCAAAACATTAAGATACAGGTAACAGGTTAAAAACTTCGGGTCTTCGTGACCGTCTTGGTTTAATGAGGACCATAAAATACTTACCGACAATGATAATACCTTGAAACTCATATTTATGGCTGTACGTATAATCTATTTTAATACATTTGCTGTTAAACCATCGAAATAGTAGGTGGATGAGTAACACTGTTGTCGGTGCTAAGCAGAATTTATGTTCTCAACAGTTGCAATATGTTCGTTCTAACTCATTGTCTGAGTGTGCTTACCATGAACACCATAGTACAAAACTTATTGAAGTACGCAATCCATGGACATATATCTTTAATCGGATGATACTTAGCAATACCAATAATGAACATCAAGCTAACATGTATTTCTTACTTTTAATCATTTCGTTGATTCACGTAAATTTAAACAATGATAGTTCAATCACTTTATAGTCAAGTGCATTCATCGTGAGTCCCAAACACGGTCTCATTGTTGCAATTACTCAATCCATGTTCAAAGAGGAAAAGCCGTTCACAAACGTTTGCTCGAGTCAAGTGGTTGAGCTATTAGTGTGTAAACATTTTACAAATTCAACGATGTTTGCATTAAAACCGATCAAGTTGATGCTACAGTAACTAACTGTTACATTTTGAAAGAAATAAGGAACACAATACAAAAATGTAGTTACATATTTTGTCATACAAGTTTGTACAAATGATTGTTTTTAACTTGATGGACGTTGGACATCTATATTCTATCATGTTTCGGAAGTTGAGAAGCAGATTTTTGAAATATATATCATTTTGACCTTTTCTGTCCCCGCCTCTCAGGCTTCCCGTTGGTGAGGACCACATATTTCACAGTTTGGTTGAACATTCATCGAATTTGTCGCAGGTAAATTGTTTACAAACGCACAAGGAAAACGATGAACAAAGGGCAACCTAAAATCATGTCTGAAAGTGGCACTGGAACAAAGAGCTTCACATTTACTAAAGATAAAAGTATGTATGTCGACATATCTATCTCAAGATAACAGTAAATATGTGTGTAAAACGGATATGATAACTATACATAATGTATCATAAATAAGTATGTCGTGTCCCCTATACGCTTCCGTAGCTAAGTCGTTATTACGAAATACTAAGTTGTTATTACGACATAGCTAAGACGTTATTACGAGATACCAAGTCGTTATTACGAGATACTGAGTCGTTATTACGACATAGCTAAGTCGTTATTACGAGATATTAAGTCGTTATTACGAGATACTAAGTCGTTATTACGACATAGCTAAGTCGTTATTACGAGATACTAAGTCGTTATTACGACACAGCTAAGTCGTTATTACGAGATACTAAGTCGTTATTACGAATTAACTAAGTCGTTATTACGAGATACTAAGTCGTTATTACGAGATACTTTGTCGTTATTACGAGATACTAAGTCGTTATTACGACATAACTAAGTCGTTATTACGAGATACTAAGTCGTTATTACGACATAGCTTAGTCGTTATTACGAGATACTATGTCGTTATTACGACATAATATATTTTTTCGCTGTGACCCTAACTGGCTTCCGTACCTAATTATGAAATTCAAAGACTATATTTTTGCTTTCAAGCCGAAATTTGTAAAACGTACCTTAAACTTTTGTGATAGGCACTAATATTGTTTTCAGTGTCTAAAATGTTGTAACAGGCACTATTGTTCCCCTCAATGTCTAAAACAAGATGGTACGATCTAATTCTCTCTTTGCTGTCTAAAACTCGGTGATGTGTCCTATTATTCTGCAATTTTGACCATTTTAGCTGGGCGATACTAGAAATATAGGACAGTGTCTTTAATTGGAGAAAATGACTAGTTTTCCTGGAACAGGGGCTTTGAGAGATTTGCCTCAGGCTATTTCATCGCATAGCAACACCAACGCTGCTAGCTGTATACTACCCTACCTGGACAGCAGTAATCCTTGACCACCAAGCTCAGTGGCTAGCCAAGGCCTGGAGCGCTCATCCATGAAGCTGTCTTATATAATTAAATAATTGATGAATATCTGATCTTTAAATAATAAGGATAAAATGGGGAAATATTTCATTATTGTGATAATTTGTTTGTAAAACTTAAAACATATAGTCTAAATTTTAGTGATGTGAAAAGAACTATCCAAAATGCTGATGAATATTTCATCAATTAAAGAATTTATTCAGAAAAATGGAGAACAAACTGTTATATTGAACATATACATATAATCATAGACGTACATTTTGTATATATCACAATATTTTATGTGTTTTAGTGACTAAATGTTATATGTTTCTTTGATAACACAATAGTTTAGCAGATAATGACAATTATCCAGCGACAATAATTTATCTTTAAAATAAAAAAGAAAATCAATAAATCAAAATAATCATTTGAGTCCCGAAAAAAATGCCACTTTGCTCCGCCTCCATATTGAAAGAAATACTGATCGCGCAAGCGCCGAAAACAAAAACTCAAACGAGTAGGAACCAAATGGCGTAGTGAGGAATCGAAGGCCACATATGTTAGCCTAACATCTCCACAAAGAAGGAAGCATACATTAAATCAAGGGAATGATTTCAATCGGTCGGAGACTGCACAGACAGGTGGAATTATAAACGAGAATGGAATCGGGACACACGCGGAAGTGACACAGTTCTTGTTTATATAGTTGCCCCAGCTGATTCATCGCATTTGTTTTCTTCTGTATATAAATATCTCCCAGAAAGCACTGCGATCAAGGTCAAGTGTATTCAAAGGAGATTATAATGTTCAAAAGTTCGTAGCTACTTGGCTTCATTACGACAATATTTGACGTTATGTATTTTTTTTATTTGTATGTCTTAAATAGGCATGCATATCTTGGAGTAAATGTCATTTATTATCAAAATAATAACAATCTATTACATTCTGTCGGAGGTGTAGCATCTTTAATTAATCGGTGATATAGGCCACTTTATTATAGATATTAAAAATTGTGACTTTTTGTATTCCATGTAAAGGACTTGGTATTATGTTATAATATGTAGTAATTATCATGAGTAGAATAGTAGAAATTGTTAAAAAAAAAATCAGTTTAGTTTACATTTTGATAATACATAGAAATAGACATAAAAGATAGATAATCAAAATGTTCTCCATTTACATAAAGAAGCAGATTTTGATAGTATTACATAAACGTTATGGTGTAGGTATACTTTTTATATCACAAAGTAACTTATATAATCACTTCTATTCGTAAGCAACCTAAACATAAGACCCCGTGACACTTCAATCACTAAACAAAAGGAGTGTAACCCTTCCTATATTTGGCTTTTGTTTCAGCTCACCCAGTTATCACACCTTCAAGCCTGAGTGAGCCTCTCCTGTCCCTTGCACTACAGGTAAATACCAACACCAGTATAAGCAGATCAGTATTAAACAAATCATTTAATTTTCTTTTTTATTTCTCTCGAGTTATTTAATAGCTTGAAGTATTACTTTATAATATATACATACAGTTATTATGATAGTAGTTAATCGTCATATGATAATGTGAAAAAAAGATAGGTAATTGTTGGATGATTACAGGGTACCGCCAGGTTCATTCCATGGAAAGTGAAATACGCCAGTATCTTATTATTTTCAAAATTCAAAGGTGAAGTGTTCATGCACATTTTTGTTGTTGATCTTATGTTTATTTCGCATCAGTACCTGTAAAAACATGCATGCTTACTGATAGAGCTATTCATTATTGATAGTAATATCTAAAGTTGTGAGTTTATAGTTGGATTAGACATGAAATAGACATAGAAGATATCTAAAAGATATAGTCAAATAGACATATACTACATCCTCACTTTTAATTAATAAACAGCCAAAAATGAGAGCCTGTTATAAAGGGTTTGTTCTCCCTTCTTCCACTTTTTGGAATCAAACGAATTATATAAACTATTGTTTGTAATAATAATATACTCAAGATTCCATTTACCCAGTTCAATTAATAAAAAACTAAATTTATAATTCTAAAGTTTTAACAGTATTGTTTTATTTCATGATATAATACAAAACTTTAAAAGCATATGTAAATTGATATTATGTTACACCCTTTAAAATGGCACTTCAATTACTAAACAAAAGAAGTGTAGTCCTTACTATCCTTGGCTTTGTTTCGGTTTGCCCAAGTATCACACATTCACGCCTGAGTGGACCTGCCTCAGTCCTCTGCTATACAGGGAAATATTAACACCTGTATATTAAACATTTTTCCTTTTTTTTTTATTCTCTCTCTGTAACATTGTGACCAATTTGATAATTCAATGTATATATTTTCTGTTTATAGTGTAACTGTTTAACTATGAAATGTGTCATTGTTTCAACAAAAAATGGAGAAAAAAAATTAGAATGGATGATTTGTCTAATCCTTATCTGTTTATACTGGTGTTGATATTTACATGTGGAGCAAATAACTTTGGGAGGCTCACTCAGGCGTGAAGGTGTGATATCTTGCCAATAGGGAAAGAAATCAAAAATAATAAGGGATAGGCTTCTTTTGTTTAATGATTAAACTGTCACTTTATAACAGAATCTTATTTTTGAGTTGTTTACTAAAAGAAAGTGACAACATAAGTTACCTTGTGTAACAAAATGGGCTTAGAAAAGGGATAATATAAGTTTGATACATCATTTAGAATAGTTACTATCAGACAGAGCAGGTCAAAAGTCAAGTATACGGTACGTAATGACGAGAGCAGAACACGTGCCACCAGTCGCAATTTGAGTAAAATCAGAGTTAAATTGTTAAAATGCCGAGCGCTCCGGCGATGATGTTCAACAATATAATGCGGTTCAGTCTGGAATGTTTTGATACATCTTCAAATTTTATATGACAAGAGCTATTATACTACTGTCATATAAGTTTATTGAACGAGATTAGTAAATATAGTACGGTTTGGACAAGGATATATTGGTAAGGAAATAGGTTCTTGACGTCGCAAAAGGATAGCAATGGTTATACATATATACTGTATTGTATGCCTTAGTACCATTTAGTACCATAGAAAAACTGCCAATCCATTGTCTTTTTTTTCATTTCACCAGAAACGAAACCACTTTCAAGATCATTGCTTTTAAACTAAAGATATAAAATGTATTATCGAAGTCTTCCTATTTATAGATACCCCAACACTAATATTGATGGATGTGACCCCATAAGACTAACACGTAACTCGACGCCAAATATATATAAAGAAAATCTACATCTCGCTTTGTACGAGATAAATCCACCGCTTTTGGAACGTCAATGTACACATAAGTAAAGATATACGAGAAAAACAGGACAAGATGAACAGAATGTCATAGAAATTAACATGATTTATCTTTGCATCACCAGCTACTTTTTGCAAAAACTAGTATGTCTTTCTTTGCTAATTATCACACAGGGGATTTAACTTAGACCAGCTTAAAAAAATGTTGATACAAAATATTTTAGCTGTAATTATATCGATTAAGTATGTAATTACGTGATACAACGTAGTGTGCATCCAAATGATAGGATGTTTAGCTATGTATACTTATATACTACATACTTATTAATGATTACGTCGAATATATCTGTTGCTGATTTGGTTCATGTTTATATACAGGTGATTTTATTTGATTTATTTAATAACAATGATTTATTTGTTTATTTCTATAATTCTTAAGTAATGAAGTAAATCATGCCAGAAACGTTTCGGATACGGTTACGGCTATGGATAAGGCTTCCTCAAAGAATTTATCTTAAAGTATTACAGCTAATATTATATCTTTATTGTTTTTGTATATTATTAGAACCTTGTTACATGTGTATTAAAAGAAGACTATACTCGGTTAAACTGGAGAGCTCTTTTAAGTCTTATGGACGTCGAGATTGTTGATTATCATATTTCTCTATCCATGAAAAGTTTGTTGACTTAGAGAGAAGGGAAGTCGTTTAATGGTCATTAAATGATCAATTCAATTTAATTAAGTGTTAATTGTATGTACATGTCTATTTTTTATGCACTTCAAGTTAAATACTTCAAGTAAAAACAAAAACAGTATTCTATTAAAATCATACATCACTGACATCTGAAAAAGGATAAACCTCTTATATCGTTATGATATAAAAACACTTGATTTCCTGAATATATCTTGATAAAGGCCACTTACGTATACAGTTCCCAATCGATTTGTCACATGTGTTAGTACTACAGCCAGTCGGACAAGGTGTACAGACAGGGCCATAAAATCCATCATCACAGTCTGAAATATTGTTTATTGTCACATAACCATATAAAATCTGTTAACTTAAACTAACAGTCAACTGTCAAACGACATCACAAACGAACATCATTGAATTGTTCAATAAATTACAAATACTAGAGGGTGACACCTGAAGGATGTCACAGATGGAATGAAGTGTAGTAAGGGGCGATAACTCTGTGTGAGCACGTTTTGTCAAAATCGCTCAATATCTAATTTTCGACCAATAAAAAGAATGTGTTGTTCGTAAAGGCAACAAAACTCATGAAATTGAATTTGCAGTCCCCTAATACCCTCATATATCAAATCGAATTGAAACTGAACATTATCTACATTTCGACTAATCAGAGGCTGGGAATTGAGGCCATTTTGTTTAAATGTGAAAGTGAGGCTACGAGAGCGACCGGTGTTCAATGATGTACCTATATACCAAATTTCATCAAAATCAGACGATATCGGAATCTGGACCAATCAGAGGCCAGGAATTGGCGGCCATTTTGTTTAAATGTGAAAGTGAGGCAACGAGAGGTACCGTGTCCAATTATGTACCTACATATTAAATTTCATCAAAATCGGACGATATCTAAATCCGGACCAATCAGAGGCCAAGAATTGACGGCCATTTTGTTTAAATGTGAAATTGAGGCTACAAGAGGGACTTGTGTCCAAGGATGTTCCTACATATCAAATTTCATCAAAATCGAACTATATCTAAATTTGGACCAATCGGAGGCCAAGGATTGGCGGCCATTTTGTTTAAAAGTGAAAGTGAGGCTATGAGAGGGACCGATGTCCAATGATGTACCTACATACCAAACGTCCTCAAAATCGAACAATAACTCAATTTCCACCAGTAATTAGAAGCCTTTGAGTGTCAAATTTCATTAAGTGGGGGACTTAATTATGTATTGGTTATAAATTATCTTGTAATAATTCTCACACTAAAACAGGTTCTGGAATATGGCATGTTGATTCAATTAGCATCTATCCAATCCTAAGTTCTGGGCACCTCGTGTGTTGTTCAATGAGGTAGTCACCAACTACTCCATCCAAGCAGACCCAGCCTCAAAATGATCCTGACTCTTCATATGGCAATAAACCCAGCTAACAAACAGAACAATAAATTGTAACTCCTGTAAAAACTAGTCGCAATATACCGCTGGACTAGAGAGATCTTCAATTTAGCTCGATCGGTTGAGCGTCAGACTAGTAAGCCAGAGGTCCCTGGTTCAATCCCTAGCTGAGGCAGTGATATAAATTTAATTAATCATGCGCTCTGTTACATTGGCCCATGTAGGGACCCGGGGAAAATAATCAGGATTGCTCCACAAGCATCACTGTTACTCCTGTAAACTCGAGGACGACTTCTTTCCTGGAGGGGAAGTATGTAACCCTCGTAAATACTAGCCGCAATATACCGCTCGGCTAGAGAGATCTTCTCTATAGCTCGATTGGTTGAGCGTAAGACTTGTAAGCCAGAGGTCCTGGGTTCGATCCCTAGCGGAGACAGTGATTTAAATCTAATTAGTCATGCGCTCTGTTACACACTCACAGTATTCTAATCAATAAATTAGTGACATGCCATCTAAGATTTTAAAATGTCATATATATGATGTAAAAATCATGTGTCCAAAATTTACAGGTTCACAAAGCGGGCAAAATCAACCAGTATTCAGCCTATATATGGATTATGAAATATCCAATCTGTCATTTTGAGTTTGTTATAAAACATTGAATAATTATTCAGTAATCATTTCATTATTACTGATAATCAATTTATATATTAGACCAGATAAGCAAGTTATCTCCCTTAAATATCTTTGCCAGATCACAAATAAGGTAATTATTAGCAAGTTTTAAATGAATTTGAGCTAAAATTTATGTAAATGAAGCTTAATCAAGTGTAAACAATCATGTTTTCTTTTAAATCAATTTTTTTTCAACCTCTTATGAGGCAACAGTGTACACCAGTTAGGCAGGTTTCTGAAAAATAAGTGGTATATCTTAGTTAAGGCCGGGTAGTAGTTGGTGACTACCTCAATGAACAACATGCAGGAGGCCTTTTGCATGTCATCCAGGACACAACCAAAACAGCACTGAAAATAAATGACATGTCTTACTCTTAACTATGTTTGTGTTGTTATGTTTGCTGGGATTATCAACCCGTGAACCACCATTCATTTTGAGGTGGGTCTCCTTGTAGTAGCTTGTGACTACCTCACTTAAGAACATACAGTATAGGAGGCCTTTCACACGCCATCAAGAGCATATTGTTTTCACATGTAAATAAAAAGTTGAAATATGTTGGTATGGTACAGTATTGCAGGCAAAAATATTTGAAAATTTACTCTTGTTTACCTGTTTGTTGATGACATTTTGAATCAGAATATTTTGTAAAATAGTCATAATTTAATATTGGTAATTCTTTAAGTTTGTCGAGTAATATTCTATAATATCTTTTGCAATAAGTTGAAATTGATTTCAAAAGCCAAAAAAATACACTACATGGTTCCACACCTAAAGTAACTGAGTTTAACTTAATGCAACATAATAATTCACAATATTTTAGCATCAATTTGTCAGAACAGCTTTCTCGCACATTGTTTTCTGCGGTGTATGAGAGCGAAAGGTTTAAATATGTAGGTATGGTATTTGAGGCAAAGATATTTGAAAATCCAATAATTTTCCTATGTGCAGATGACATTTCGAAGACTATTTTGTAAAATTGTAATGGTTGAATTCTGGTTACTCTGATTTTGTCAAATAATTTTCTATAATACCATTTATAATAAGTTGAAATGAATTTTAAATCAAAATATTACAAAAAAAATAACATAACATGTTATCACACCAAAATTAACTTAATTTAACTTAATTCGACATAATAATTGACAATATTTTAGCATAAATTTGTCAGAACAGCTTTTCTCGCATTGTTTTCTTCGGTGTATGCGAGCGAAAGGTTTAAATATATTGGTATGGTATTTGAGGCAAAGATATTTGAAAATTCACAAATTTTCGTGTGTTGCAGGTGACATTTCGAAGAATATTTTGCAAAATTGTGAGAGCTGAATTCTGTAACACTGATATTGTCAATAATTTCTATAATGCTTTTCTAATAAGTTGAAATGAACTTTCAGTCAAGATATTAAAAAAAGCTACTGTACATAACATGTTTTCCCACCCAAAATTAACTTAATTTAACTTAATCAGATAATGCAATCATAATAATTGACAATATCTTAGCATAAATTTGTCAGAAACAGCTTTTTGGTATTTTACTTCTCTTCGGAGTATGCAAGCGAAAGATTTAAATATGTTTGTATGGTATTTGAAAACAATGAATTTGAACATTTACTATTTATATTAATTTTGTTTATTGTACATAAATTTTTATCATGTATGCAAAAGGATTTGAACCTGTCCAAAGGCATTTCCTCAATCAAGGGCATTTCGACTTTAATTTTATGAGTTACAAGCCTTTGAATATAATAATCAGAAACCTATTTCATTAAACATTTCAAAAATGAACTAGATTTCTAATGAAAAAAAGTTTGCTGATAATATGAGGTGAACAATACTCCAATAGTTTTGAACTGGGCCTTTCAAATGTACAATGCTACACAGGCTGACATTATTCAATATTTTATTCAGAAATCTATTTCAAATCTTGAAATTTTCATTTTTAATCTATTGATATGATGTAGGCCTACTGCAGTATTGTACTGTAGTGTAGTGAGGAAGTTTCCA
>NW_022979223.1:0-19924 GCF_902652985.1 Pecten maximus
CACAATCTATTGGTCAAACATCTGTTTCAACACTGTCTTAATCCATCGAGCCAGTGTAGATCTGCAAATTTTCCTGTGTGGTGCCACTGTTCGGATGATTAAAGCTTATTCCTGACCACGTAACTCACGAGTATGTCCCAGGTATGTTTTTAAAGTTGAACAACACAGAGTCTAGAATCTTGAAAATATTCTAGATGAACTGGTCTTTAATGATAGCCAGGTTTTGAAGTTTTTATCAACATACTAAATACAATTGTAACACCTTTATCACTAAATCTCAAGATGTAGACTCTCCTCTTTGTCCACTAACCAATGCTAATAGCATTGACAACTAAAAACTTACGTGTTAAGGCACTACTTGGGGACAAAGAATCTAAATAAACAAACACTCCTTTCATGAACCTAGTCACTAGAGAACGGCTACCCAAGTTTTGAGTACTACCTAATACTGTCAAAAATGAAGATACTGCTGACCGCTCAGCGTTAATGGCACTGTATCTTAACAATGAATTTAAAAATTCCACTAAATATTCTGGAGGTGATTCAAGTGGAGTAGTCTCCCTTTGCTCACAAAACAACAACAATTTCTCGAGATATGTCCAATATTGTTTTCGAGTGGAAACTTTCCAGGAAGACAATATGATGTTGATAGTGTCCTCTTCGCATAACTTGAAAACCGGGCAGTGGATGTTCCCTTTGAGGGTCTGTTGGTAGACTCAGTATTTGTCGAATTGGTGGTAGAATGTAACTGTCCGCTGCTACCATTTTCAACATAGACGCAAACCATGGCTGTGTTTTCCACAATGGTGCTATGAGTACGACTGGGGCCTTGTCCGTTGCTATCTTCTGTATGATCTTTCCTAGGAGGCTAAAAGGAGGAAAAGCATAGTAAGTGAAATGTTCCCAAACAAACGTAAAAGCATCAACAGCTCTACATTAAGTTTGCCCGGGAGGTGAGCTACACTCAACCAAATGTTCCTACTAATGCACCAAAACCATATTTCTCTTGCTAAGTTATTCAAATGTTCTGTTTAATACCCATATGAGCTATATTCGCCACAGCGAAGCGTTGTCTATGAATAATTGAACATGAATGTCAGATTTTGTAGCACAAAAACACTGTCAAGTTAAAAATGATGCTCTCATTTCCAACACATTGATATTGTTGTTTTGTTCTATATATGACCAGTGTCCTCCAGTGTTAAGGGAAGTGTCCTGAACAACACCAATGTCTTAGAACTGTCTGTTTTCAGAATCATATCCGGAGGCCCATGAGAAACTGGTTTAAAACAACTTTGTAGGCTGTCAATCCACCATTGCAACTCGCATTTAATCAAGCGCGAAAGTTCAATCTTATCTTCAAATCTTCCACAATGATGTTTGAGGGCCTTATCATTTTCTTGTTCTAAAGGTCTATAGTGGAGAATCGCATATTGAACATGGGGTTCACTGCCCACTAATTTTCCTACAAGTTGTGCCAACACACGAATGGTAACTGCACCTTTAGATAATAGTACACAGCAGTCCTCAATAATATTGTTAACTTTGTCTGAAGTCAATTTCACTGTCATGTCTACGGAATTAAGTGTGAAACCTAAGAACTGTATTTCCTGGTTTGGAACAAATACAGATTTATCTGGGTGAAGGTAAACCCTAACGCATCAGCTAAGGCTGTAGTATCAGCTTTGTTTCGCTCACTTTCCTCAAAACTGTCTCCCTGAATTAGACTGTCATCAATATAAGCCACATTAGTGTGACCCATTTCCCGTTGTTGAGAATACATTGGTTTCAAGAGTTCAGTAAAGACACGAGGCACAGAAGAGGGTCCATTCGGCGAACAGCGAAACTGATAATATCGATTCTTCCACTCAAGCTCTAAATATTTACGATACGCTGCATTCACGTTCACCGTATAATAGGCATCTTGGATACAAACCCGTCTGATATATGGGAGTCAACAGGTATTGGTTCAATAATGCTTCTATCTATGAATTTTTCAATCTGTTCATCAATGACTTTCCTGTCCGAGTCACTAAACGGTAAAGATGTGGGTTGAGTAGTTTGTCTAGGTATGCTATCAAATTCACTTTGATACCCCGGATCACATTTAAAAGCCAGCTATCGGATGTTAAAAGTTTCCATACATCGAGAAATTGACATAACTGACCACCACAAAAGTTGTCAGGAGTGTGGCTGAATATTGGGGTATGAAATAGAGAAACACAATTACCCAGCCGACTGGTGACCGGTCTCATAGATGACTTGTCTATGTCTTTCTCTTTTTGTCGTGTGGCTGGCCCTTGTGTAAAAAAAAAAAAAAACGCACTGCGACGTCATAGACCATGGCCAGTGTATCTTGGCTTTGGAAACCGATTCCATTGTGGATGGTATCTTGTGATATACAAAGCTGGACGACAACCATGTTGATTAGTCGGCCGCTGTTGCCATTGATCCTGATAGCGTTTTTGTCCTAGACCTGCTGGCAAACTCTAAGTGCGACGAGCTGAATCAATCTCATGTAACTGGATTACTGTCACTACACAACTCTTTATATTGCTGCTTTCAATCTGGCCTGATCACATACCGGCGACGAACAGTCATTTCTGTAAATTCAATCTGGCATAGCTTGAATGTGTCAATAGACATGGATACTACTTTATTCACCTGCGACGGTGATATACCCTTACCGGCCTTGCTGCTCTGGAAACAGAAATCCATTAAATGCAGTAAGGGACAAAAAGCCTTTGAAAGTTATGTTTGACTTCTCTGTAATTTCGTATCGAGATCTCTGGTGTTCGTTCTTAATGTACTCCAAACCCCAGTGTTCACAATAGCCACACTAAGATTCGGCACATTTGCGGGTCTATTGTATTTTCCAGTGAGTTCCTTTACTTTGTCCTCGGACACAAGCGTACGGAACCAAGTATTAGTGACGTCTGCCGAATGTTGCCTTATAGCTGGTCCAGCTTTCTCCGAATTGGCCAAGAAATCTTTTAGTGACAGAAGGACTGCACAATTATCTAATGTGACAGCCTCATCCATGTCCGATTGTTGTTCACAGTTTCTTCACTATCCCTTTCATCAGAAATGCCAGTGGCAGTACCAGAGAACAGTTTGTCCAAGACATCAGATAAATCCTCCTATTGAACTTGATTGTCTGTGTGCCGCCGTTTAGCTATAACTTAATCGAAGTTAGTTTAGACTAAAGGGTTTGGTTTGGTTTGCTTTTGTTTAACGTCCTATTAACAGCCAGGGTCATTTAAGGACGTGCCAGGTTTTGTAGATGGAGGAAAGCCGTAGTACCCAGAGAAAAACCACCGGCCCACGGTCAGTACCTGGCAACTGCCCCATGTAGGTTTCGAACTCGTAACCCAGAGGTGGAGGGCTAGTGTTAAAGTTTCGGGACACCTTAACCACTCGGCCACCGCGGCCCCCTAGACTAAAGGGACAGATCGTTATCCATTAATTAAAAACAAGTTATTATCTCGCCATGACTATTAAATTCACGATTTTATCTCAGATACAAACTTGTTTTTATATATAAAAACTCCAGCAAGAATATAAATGGTTAAAGGGCCTGTTTCCAAAATTGCCCCTTCTCTGATTCTAATTTCCTGTTGGTGGTGCATTGCCCATGCCGTTGTGGTCACAAATCTATAAAGTATAAAGATTTAGGTATTTTGGTTTTTTTCATGGCTACTCAAAGTTGTACCTTTCAGAAGCTGTCTAAGTGTTGATAAAATGTGCATGTTATGTAAAATATTAATGAAAATCTAAACAAATGATGGTCACCGTAAAGAATACATTCATGGCATGATTGTGACAAAAAATCATGTTTCCATCGCGCCATTTGGCTGTTTTATGGAAGAAACAATCTCAAAAATGCCATTTTCGATGATAACATTTTAGACACAAAAACTGTGTGTTTTTTTTAGAGAATACACCCTTTTATGGGCGTTGGATGCAAACCAATTTTTATCCTATTAAACAGTGCGTAATATGTTATTGATGAGAGGAAAAATCATCAACATGTAAGTGGTGGAACATTTTCAAATCTTGGGTTGAATTAGCCTATGGTTGAATTGTCGATTTTCGACTTTCTTTAGATAATTAACCAAAACACGAGAGTATTTGCTCGGTATGTTGAGAATATGTACACAGATATGAAAAAAAGTGAGAGAAACACTTTTTCATAAAAAAAATCCAAGATGGCTACTTCACAAGTCCCTGTGGTTGAAGACATCGGCTGACAAATATACAGAACAACAAACAAAACGTGTTTCTTATGATTTTGGTTGGTTTTCGCATTTACGGGAGTGTTTATAGCTACGGGCGATTTTATAAAACCTATATTTATAAGTTTGGTTAGTCACATGGTAACGGGGATCTTTCATATCGAGCCACAAACATACTTTCGACATATGCACTCCGTTGCCGCATGGAAAACTATTTCAAGTTTTGTCGGAATATCTTCACCTGTGGTTGTAATGGTCGAGGGTTTTCCAGCGCCCTATAATACCCCAGGTAGTACAAGATACTGGAGATGTGCGCACACATTCCCATCGTTCTCTCTCTAACTGGGCACTGGCAGTAGTAGTCCTTTATTAGGGCCTCATCATCGGGTGAAACGGTGAACCGTATCCAAACGTTATATTTCGTTTGCCTTTGTGTCGAGAATGTATTTCACATCGCAGAAGGTCTGGGGAGTGCTGGTAAAGCCACACCTCATAGTCGCCGTCATCACTTAAATGTTTGGCGATGTAACCAGTAGCCAGAGATATTTGATACGTTCCACACGTAATGGTTCTCAAGTAATCGAGATCGAGACGGGGAAACAGTACGGAAGATGCATCCATCTTGACAAACTCGGACCTTGCCCGTCTAGATAGATCCGGATCTGTCTTGACTCTCTGAGCTAAACCATTCGGTTTAGTCAAACGGTTCTTCATACGTTCAGACATTAGCCTATCTTTGGTATCTCTCTCTGGAGATCTCTGGTCGATCGGTCCTCTAATACCATTCAGACAGGCTGTGACGGTTCGAAGCAAAGCCTCGATGACATTGATAAAGCTGTTAGACACCAATTGCGTTCGGAAGAACGTCCAGTGTTTCAGACGACCATGATAGGATTCTACAATCCACCTCGATTTGGTGATAGTTCTGTCAAGATTTGCTTGGACGTCAGAATGTTGACTTTGTCCGGGTTTCAGGTATTACGGCATGCTAGCTTTGAGGCCAGAGGCTTCGAAAACTGGTAGGACATCTCTAAAACCTCGGTCAACGACAACATTGTCATCTGGTTGTAACCAAGTAACTAGCTTGTCCATGACTTTTTTGTAATTGTAGCCTCCTTTTCGCTGCCAGTGAATGGTCCTACTGTGTCCAGAATGTAGCCATCTGGTAAGGCAATGCTCATGAATTTGAGATAGTTTCTCTTCTTCTGGCCACAGTAGGAGATTCTCTGGAGCTTGTGGTTGGAGCTTTTCTGGATTTAAATATAAGTGCAATCTAATATGGCAGTGGCTTTATCTCCAAAAAAAATGCTTCTGAAAAGACAGTATTGTGCCCGAGGAACTGTTCTCTTGTCAAGTGATCCGGACCTAGAAATTGTGGGATTATCGATGTGTCTAATGCCTGTACTATGGAGTGGAAAGTTTTGGACACACTTGACTTGGAATTCAAAAAGAGAAGAACACTGACTCCAGGAAATGTCGGTTTTCAGTTTTACCCAGAATATTAATAGAGTATCGTGTGTAGTCTTGGTATATATACCAGATGAAAGATATGGGTAACAGTGCGAGTGGATTTCGAGGAACTGATCTTTGGACCAACCTGTCCAGGCCATGCATGCCGAGTCATCAAGAGAAGAAAAGCTTATTGCAAACGCAGACTGGTTCTGTGAAAGGACGTACGACACCTCTAGGAGGTCATTAATGATTTCGGACGATTTTGATGGTAACTGAGATTCCAAGGAACCTCTACCATCAAGGACAACCTCTGTAGACTGATCTAAGTTGTTACCAATAAGGTGAATGGAGCAGACGCAGAATGAGGTGGGACACCACAGTTTGTGTGAATAGATCAGGTGATGTCTTGCACGTTTTGGTAAGACTGATGATTTTGTTCCATTTATTGCAAAGGTTACAAGACAGAGGCATCATTTTTTGTGTGAAGATGATCCATTCAAAAGCAACGGCAGGATATGGGACATCATATAAGAGGGGAAAACCGATCATTTGGAAATGTCTTGATGGCATTCTAAGAGATACGAAGAAACGTTCAACAATCACATTTGTGACCTTCCGAACTGTAATATCTACCTCTTGTGTAATAATATAGAAATTTATACACTCCAGAACGGATGTAGGAGTATACTATCAGCGTGTCTGTCCGTACTCAACATCCTTATTGGGTGCATTCACCGACACGTTAAAATATCTTTGTCGCCTAAGGAGACAAGATTTAAAGCAATTTTGTATTCTACCCACAATTCATTGAATTTCACGATGTATATACTCTTTTAGCGACGGAATGAACGAAAATAAAAACTGATCTTGAAATTCCAATCTAGTTGTTCGTTGCTTCCATCTAGTTCACATACAGATCACTACACCCTACAAGTCGATTTTGTCCGCCCGTCCATTTTTAGACACAAATTTGTACTGCCTACTCATCCCAGGATTTTACATGGATCTCAACTAAAGATGTTGAAGTTGTAAGGGACGCTAGAGGAGTTACGAGTGCAACTTGAAAAGAAAAACGAAGAGTCATTCATATAGACTAAGTCATTTATTAACATGGTAACAACATTTTTACTATAATTCAAAACTGTTCATGAGAAGTTTTGGCACATTCTCATTTCTACAGGTATACAATATCCTTGATATGATAAGTTGAAAAACATTGAAATAGTAATTATGTATTTACAACTGAAAAGTTATCCGACCTGAACGAAAATATTCGTACCGTATAATGTAATGCATGTTTGAATACCAAATACATTTCTGTGCTATCAAGAGAAGGGAATTGAGACTAGGATAAGTTGAAAAAACATTGAAATAGTAATTATGCTTTTACAAAAGAAAAGTTATCCTACCTGAACTTCCAATTAAAGCAATAGCTGTACATTGAACATCATTAAAAGGTGCAAATTCCTGACAGCCTTGGTGATTTTTTTCTATAGCCCCCTCTTACCATCACTGTAGTTGTATGATAACTGCATCAAACCTACGTCGCCCCGGAGAATGCTTACCGCACCTTGATAAAAATGATGAGGCAAAAATACTCAAGAAGAACTTTTATTGTAAACACGTTTAATTATGCACAAGAATAAAATATACACAATATTGTTAAAAACATGATAATTTGCAGTGAATAATTAAAAAGAACATTTTAAAATAAATTCTGCCAAAAAAAAAAAAAAACTTACTACTTATGTATCACGCTGGCCTTTGTTTAGCTGGGACCTGTCACTCAGGATAAAATTGCCCGATAACATGAAGCAAAATGTACACCTTCATGATCTATTAAGTAAAATCCATTAAGAAAAACACAAAAACAGTGAAACATTTACAAGTTTACTTTATTAACTCTATAAATATTTACACTAGCTAGTATTGGTCAGTCTGATACAGTTAACACAAAGGAGGCAGGCAGCAAAATGTGGCATTGACACATTCTGGTACTGGTTTACAGTAAGACTTCTTAAAAGAAGTCAGATTTCCAACCTGCAGTCTTAATGATTGTCTGCAAAGACACGCCAGCCTTTGTTGCAGCACTAGTAGCTGTTGCCCTAGTACTGTGTGATTTAAACATATCAGTATCTATCCCTGATTTGGTCAACACTGTCTTAATCCATCGAGCCAGTGTAGATCTGCAAATTTTCCTGTGTGGTGCCACTGTTCGGATGATTAAAGCTTATTCCTGACCACGTAACTCACGAGTATGTCCCAGGTATGTTTTTAAAGTTGAACAACACAGAGTCTAGAATCTTGAAAATATTCTAGATGAACTGGTCTTTAATGATAGCCAGGTTTTGAAGTTTTTATCAACATACTAAATACAATTGTAACACCTTTATCACTAAATCTCAAGATGTAGACTCTCCTCTTTGTCCACTAACCAATGCTAATAGCATTGACAACTAAAAACTTACGTGTTAAGGCACTACTTGGGGACAAAGAATCTAAATAAACAAACACTCCTTTCATGAACCTAGTCACTAGAGAACGGCTACCCAAGTTTTGAGTACTACCTAATACTGTCAAAAATGAAGATACTGCTGACCGCTCAGCGTTAATGGCACTGTATCTTAACAATGAATTTAAAAATTCCACTAAATATTCTGGAGGTGATTCAAGTGGAGTAGTCTCCCTTTGCTCACAAAACAACAACAATTTCTCGAGATATGTCCAATATTGTTTTCGAGTGGAAACTTTCCAGGAAGACAATATGATGTTGATAGTGTCCTCTTCGCATAACTTGAAAACCGGGCAGTGGATGTTCCCTTTGAGGGTCTGTTGGTAGACTCAGTATTTGTCGAATTGGTGGTAGAATGTAACTGTCCGCTGCTACCATTTTCAACATAGACGCAAACCATGGCTGTGTTTTCCACAATGGTGCTATGAGTACGACTGGGGCCTTGTCCGTTGCTATCTTCTGTATGATCTTTCCTAGGAGGCTAAAAGGAGGAAAAGCATAGTAAGTGAAATGTTCCCAAACAAACGTAAAAGCATCAACAGCTCTACATTAAGTTTGCCCGGGAGGTGAGCTACACTCAACCAAATGTTCCTACTAATGCACCAAAACCATATTTCTCTTGCTAAGTTATTCAAATGTTCTGTTTAATACCCATATGAGCTATATTCGCCACAGCGAAGCGTTGTCTATGAATAATTGAACATGAATGTCAGATTTTGTAGCACAAAAACACTGTCAAGTTAAAAATGATGCTCTCATTTCCAACACATTGATATTGTTGTTTTGTTCTATATATGACCAGTGTCCTCCAGTGTTAAGGGAAGTGTCCTGAACAACACCAATGTCTTAGAACTGTCTGTTTTCAGAATCATATCCGGAGGCCCATGAGAAACTGGTTTAAAACAACTTTGTAGGCTGTCAATCCACCATTGCAACTCGCATTTAATCAAGCGCGAAAGTTCAATCTTATCTTCAAATCTTCCACAATGATGTTTGAGGGCCTTATCATTTTCTTGTTCTAAAGGTCTATAGTGGAGAATCGCATATTGAACATGGGGTTCACTGCCCACTAATTTTCCTACAAGTTGTGCCAACACACGAATGGTAACTGCACCTTTAGATAATAGTACACAGCAGTCCTCAATAATATTGTTAACTTTGTCTGAAGTCAATTTCACTGTCATGTCTACGGAATTAAGTGTGAAACCTAAGAACTGTATTTCCTGGTTTGGAACAAATACAGATTTATCTGGGTGAAGGTAAACCCTAACGCATCAGCTAAGGCTGTAGTATCAGCTTTGTTTCGCTCACTTTCCTCAAAACTGTCTCCCTGAATTAGACTGTCATCAATATAAGCCACATTAGTGTGACCCATTTCCCGTTGTTGAGAATACATTGGTTTCAAGAGTTCAGTAAAGACACGAGGCACAGAAGAGGGTCCATTCGGCGAACAGCGAAACTGATAATATCGATTCTTCCACTCAAGCTCTAAATATTTACGATACGCTGCATCACGTTCACCGTATAATAGGCATCTTGGATACAAACCCGTCTGATATATGGGAGTCAACAGGTATTGGTTCAATAATGCTTCTATCTATGAATTTTTCAATCTGTTCATCAATGACTTTCCTGTCCGAGTCACTAAACGGTAAAGATGTGGGTTGAGTAGTTTGTCTAGGTATGCTATCAAATTCACTTTGATACCCCGGATCACATTTAAAAGCCAGCTATCGGATGTTAAAAGTTTCCATACATCGAGAAATTGACATAACTGACCACCACAAAAGTTGTCAGGAGTGTGGCTGAATATTGGGGTATGAAATAGAGAAACACAATTACCCAGCCGACTGGTGACCGGTCTCATAGATGACTTGTCTATGTCTTTCTCTTTTTGTCGTGTGGCTGGCCCTTGTGTAAAAAAAAAAAAAAACGCACTGCGACGTCATAGACCATGGCCAGTGTATCTTGGCTTTGGAAACCGATTCCATTGTGGATGGTATCTTGTGATATACAAAGCTGGACGACAACCATGTTGATTAGTCGGCCGCTGTTGCCATTGATCCTGATAGCGTTTTTGTCCTAGACCTGCTGGCAAACTCTAAGTGCGACGAGCTGAATCAATCTCATGTAACTGGATTACTGTCACTACACAACTCTTTATATTGCTGCTTTCAATCTGGCCTGATCACATACCGGCGACGAACAGTCATTTCTGTAAATTCAATCTGGCATAGCTTGAATGTGTCAATAGACATGGATACTACTTTATTCACCTGCGACGGTGATATACCCTTACCGGCCTTGCTGCTCTGGAAACAGAAATCCATTAAATGCAGTAAGGGACAAAAAGCCTTTGAAAGTTATGTTTGACTTCTCTGTAATTTCGTATCGAGATCTCTGGTGTTCGTTCTTAATGTACTCCAAACCCCAGTGTTCACAATAGCCACACTAAGATTCGGCACATTTGCGGGTCTATTGTATTTTCCAGTGAGTTCCTTTACTTTGTCCTCGGACACAAGCGTACGGAACCAAGTATTAGTGACGTCTGCCGAATGTTGCCTTATAGCTGGTCCAGCTTTCTCCGAATTGGCCAAGAAATCTTTTAGTGACAGAAGGACTGCACAATTATCTAATGTGACAGCCTCATCCATGTCCGATTGTTGTTCACAGTTTCTTCACTATCCCTTTCATCAGAAATGCCAGTGGCAGTACCAGAGAACAGTTTGTCCAAGACATCAGATAAATCCTCCTATTGAACTTGATTGTCTGTGTGCCGCCGTTTAGCTATAACTTAATCGAAGTTAGTTTAGACTAAAGGGTTTGGTTTGGTTTGCTTTTGTTTAACGTCCTATTAGCAGCCAAGGTCATTTAAGGACGTGACAGGTTTTGAAGGTGGAGGAAAGCCGGAGTACCCGGAGAAAAACCAGAGGCCTACGGTCAGTACCTGGCAACTGACCCATGTATGTTTCGAACTCGTAACCCAGAGGTGGAGGGCTAGTGTTAAAGTTTCGGGACACCTTAACCACTCGGCCACCGCGGCCCCCTAGACTAAAGGGACAGATCGTTATCCATTAATTAAAAACAAGTTATTATCTCGCCATGACTATTAAATTCACGATTTTATCTCAGATACAAACTTGTTTTTATATATAAAAACTCCAGCAAGAATATAAATGGTTAAAGGGCCTGTTTCCAAAATTGCCCCTTCTCTGATTCTAATTTCCTGTTGGTGGTGCATTGCCCATGCCGTTGTGGTCACAAATCTATAAAGTATAAAGATTTAGGTATTTTGGTTTTTTTCATGGCTACTCAAAGTTGTACCTTTCAGAAGCTGTCTAAGTGTTGATAAAATGTGCATGTTATGTAAAATATTAATGAAAATCTAAACAAATGATGGTCACCGTAAAGAATACATTCATGGCATAATTGTGACAAAAAATCATGTTTCCATCGCGCCATTTGGCTGTTTTATGGAAGAAACAATCTCAAAAATGCCATGTGTTTTTTTTAGAGAATACACCCTTTTATGGGCGTTGGATGCAAACCAATTGTTATCCTATTAAACAGTGCGTAATATGTTATTGATGAGAGGAAAAATCATCAACATGTAAGTGGTGGAACATTTTCAAATCTTGGGTTGAATTAGCCTATGGTTGAATTGTCGATTTTCGACTTTCTTTAGATAATTAACCAAAACACGAGAGTATTTGCTCGGTATGTTGAGAATATGTACACAGATATGAAAAAAAGTGAGAGAAACACTTTTTCATAAAAAAAATCCAAGATGGCTACTTCACAAGTCCCTGTGGTTGAAGACATCGGCTGACAAATATACAGAACAACAAACAAAACGTGTTTCTTATGATTTTGGTTGGTTTTCGCATTTACGGGAGTGTTTATAGCTACGGGCGATTTTATAAAACCTATATTTATAAGTTTGGTTAGTCACATGGTAACGGGGATCTTTCATATCGAGCCACAAACATACTTTCGACATATGCACTCCGTTGCCGCATGGAAAACTATTTCAAGTTTTGTCGGAATATCTTCACCTGTGGTTGTAATGGTCGAGGGTTTTCCAGCGCCCTATAATACCCCAGGTAGTACAAGATACTGGAGATGTGCGCACACATTCCCATCGTTCTCTCTCTAACTGGGCACTGGCAGTAGTAGTCCTTTATTAGGGCCTCATCATCGGGTGAAACGGTGAACCGTATCCAAACGTTATATTTCGTTTGCCTTTGTGTCGAGAATGTATTTCAC
The DNA here is from genome assembly GCF_902652985.1 of Pecten maximus. Taxonomy (NCBI): domain Eukaryota; kingdom Metazoa; phylum Mollusca; class Bivalvia; order Pectinida; family Pectinidae; genus Pecten; species Pecten maximus. The sequence continues at coordinate 12,466 of NW_022979223.1, forward strand.
ATCGCAGAAGGTCTGGGGAGTGCTGGTAAAGCCACACCTCATAGTCGCCGTCATCACTTAAATGTTTGGCGATGTAACCAGTAGCCAGAGATATTTGATACGTTCCACACGTAATGGTTCTCAAGTAATCGAGATCGAGACGGGGAAACAGTACGGAAGATGCATCCATCTTGACAAACTCGGACCTTGCCCGTCTAGATAGATCCGGATCTGTCTTGACTCTCTGAGCTAAACCATTCGGTTTAGTCAAACGGTTCTTCATACGTTCAGACATTAGCCTATCTTTGGTATCTCTCTCTGGAGATCTCTGGTCGATCGGTCCTCTAATACCATTCAGACAGGCTGTGACGGTTCGAAGCAAAGCCTCGATGACATTGATAAAGCTGTTAGACACCAATTGCGTTCGGAAGAACGTCCAGTGTTTCAGACGACCATGATAGGATTCTACAATCCACCTCGATTTGGTGATAGTTCTGTCAAGATTTGCTTGGACGTCAGAATGTTGACTTTGTCCGGGTTTCAGGTATTACGGCATGCTAGCTTTGAGGCCAGAGGCTTCGAAAACTGGTAGGACATCTCTAAAACCTCGGTCAACGACAACATTGTCATCTGGTTGTAACCAAGTAACTAGCTTGTCCATGACTTTTTTGTAATTGTAGCCTCCTTTTCGCTGCCAGTGAATGGTCCTACTGTGTCCAGAATGTAGCCATCTGGTAAGGCAATGCTCATGAATTTGAGATAGTTTCTCTTCTTCTGGCCACAGTAGGAGATTCTCTGGAGCTTGTGGTTGGAGCTTTTCTGGATTTAAATATAAGTGCAATCTAATATGGCAGTGGCTTTATCTCCAAAAAAAATGCTTCTGAAAAGACAGTATTGTGCCCGAGGAACTGTTCTCTTGTCAAGTGATCCGGACCTAGAAATTGTGGGATTATCGATGTGTCTAATGCCTGTACTATGGAGTGGAAAGTTTTGGACACACTTGACTTGGAATTCAAAAAGAGAAGAACACTGACTCCAGGAAATGTCGGTTTTCAGTTTTACCCAGAATATTAATAGAGTATCGTGTGTAGTATTGGTATATATACCAGATGAAAGATATGGGTAACAGTGCGAGTGGATTTCGAGGAACTGATCTTTGGACCAACCTGTCCAGGCCATGCATGCCGAGTCATCAAGAGAAGAAAAGCTTATTGCAAACGCAGACTGGTTCTGTGAAAGGACGTACGACACCTCTAGGAGGTCATTAATGATTTCGGACGATTTTGATGGTAACTGAGATTCCAAGGAACCTCTACCATCAAGGACAACCTCTGTAGACTGATCTAAGTTGTTACCAATAAGGTGAATGGAGCAGACGCAGAATGAGGTGGGACACCACAGTTTGTGTGAATAGATCAGGTGATGTCTTGCACGTTTTGGTAAGACTGATGATTTTGTTCCATTTATTGCAAAGGTTACAAGACAGAGGCATCATTTTTTGTGTGAAGATGATCCATTCAAAAGCAACGGCAGGATATGGGACATCATATAAGAGGGGAAAACCGATCATTTGGAAAATGTCTTGATGGCATTCTAAGAGATACGAAGAAACGTTCAACAATCACATTTGTGACCTTCCGAACTGTAATATCTACCTCTTGTGTAATAATATAGAAATTTATACACTCCAGAACGGATGTAGGAGTATACTATCAGCGTGTCTGTCCGTACTCAACATCCTTATTGGGTGCATTCACCGACACGTTAAAATATCTTTGTCGCCTAAGGAGACAAGATTTAAAGCAATTTTGTATTCTACCCACAATTCATTGAATTTCACGATGTATATACTCTTTTAGCGACGGAATGAACGAAAATAAAAACTGATCTTGAAATTCCAATCTAGTTGTTCGTTGCTTCCATCTAGTTCACATACAGATCACTACACCCTACAAGTCGATTTTGTCCGCCCGTCCATTTTTAGACACAAATTTGTACTGCCTACTCATCCCAGGATTTTACATGGATCTCAACTAAAGATGTTGAAGTTGTAAGGGACGCTAGAGGAGTTACGAGTGCAACTTGAAAAGAAAAACGAAGAGTCATTCATATAGACTAAGTCATTTATTAACATGGTAACAACATTTTTACTATAATTCAAAACTGTTCATGAGAAGTTTTGGCACATTCTCATTTCTACAGGTATACAATATCCTTGATATGATAAGTTGAAAAACATTGAAATAGTAATTATGTATTTACAACTGAAAAGTTATCCGACCTGAACGAAAATATTCGTACCGTATAATGTAATGCATGTTTGAATACCAAATACATTTCTGTGCTATCAAGAGAAGGGAATTGAGACTAGGATAAGTTGAAAAAACATTGAAATAGTAATTATGCTTTTACAAAAGAAAAGTTATCCTACCTGAACTTCCAATTAAAGCAATAGCTGTACATTGAACATCATTAAAAGGTGCAAATTCCTGACAGCCTTGGTGATTTTTTTCTATAGCCCCCTCTTACCATCACTGTAGTTGTATGATAACTGCATCAAACCTACGTCGCCCCGGAGAATGCTTACCGCACCTTGATAAAAATGATGAGGCAAAAATACTCAAGAAGAACTTTTATTGTAAACACGTTTAATTATGCACAAGAATAAAATATACACAATATTGTTAAAAACATGATAATTTGCAGTGAATAATTAAAAAGAACATTTTAAAATAAATTCTGCCAAAAAAAAAAAAAAACTTACTACTTATGTATCACGCTGGCCTTTGTTTAGCTGGGACCTGTCACTCAGGATAAAATTGCCCGATAACATGAAGCAAAATGTACACCTTCATGATCTATTAAGTAAAATCCATTAAGAAAAACACAAAAACAGTGAAACATTTACAAGTTTACTTTATTAACTCTATAAATATTTACACTAGCTAGTATTGGTCAGTCTGATACAGTTAACACAAAGGAGGCAGGCAGCAAAATGTGGCATTGACACATTCTGGTACTGGTTTACAGTAAGACTTCTTAAAAGAAGTCAGATTTCCAACCTGCAGTCTTAATGATTGTCTGCAAAGACACGCCAGCCTTTGTTGCAGCACTAGTAGCTGTTGCCCTAGTACTGTGTGATTTAAACATATCAGTATCTATCCCTGATTTGGTCAACACTGTCTTAATCCATCGAGCCAGTGTAGATCTGCAAATTTTCCTGTGTGGTGCCACTGTTCGGATGATTAAAGCTTATTCCTGACCACGTAACTCACGAGTATGTCCCAGGTATGTTTTTAAAGTTGAACAACACAGAGTCTAGAATCTTGAAAATATTCTAGATGAACTGGTCTTTAATGATAGCCAGGTTTTGAAGTTTTTATCAACATACTAAATACAATTGTAACACCTTTATCACTAAATCTCAAGATGTAGACTCTCCTCTTTGTCCACTAACCAATGCTAATAGCATTGACAACTAAAAACTTACGTGTTAAGGCACTACTTGGGGACAAAGAATCTAAATAAACAAACACTCCTTTCATGAACCTAGTCACTAGAGAACGGCTACCCAAGTTTTGAGTACTACCTAATACTGTCAAAAATGAAGATACTGCTGACCGCTCAGCGTTAATGGCACTGTATCTTAACAATGAATTTAAAAATTCCACTAAATATTCTGGAGGTGATTCAAGTGGAGTAGTCTCCCTTTGCTCACAAAACAACAACAATTTCTCGAGATATGTCCAATATTGTTTTCGAGTGGAAACTTTCCAGGAAGACAATATGATGTTGATAGTGTCCTCTTCGCATAACTTGAAAACCGGGCAGTGGATGTTCCCTTTGAGGGTCTGTTGGTAGACTCAGTATTTGTCGAATTGGTGGTAGAATGTAACTGTCCGCTGCTACCATTTTCAACATAGACGCAAACCATGGCTGTGTTTTCCACAATGGTGCTATGAGTACGACTGGGGCCTTGTCCGTTGCTATCTTCTGTATGATCTTTCCTAGGAGGCTAAAAGGAGGAAAAGCATAGTAAGTGAAATGTTCCCAAACAAACGTAAAAGCATCAACAGCTCTACATTAAGTTTGCCCGGGAGGTGAGCTACACTCAACCAAATGTTCCTACTAATGCACCAAAACCATATTTCTCTTGCTAAGTTATTCAAATGTTCTGTTTAATACCCATATGAGCTATATTCGCCACAGCGAAGCGTTGTCTATGAATAATTGAACATGAATGTCAGATTTTGTAGCACAAAAACACTGTCAAGTTAAAAATGATGCTCTCATTTCCAACACATTGATATTGTTGTTTTGTTCTATATATGACCAGTGTCCTCCAGTGTTAAGGGAAGTGTCCTGAACAACACCAATGTCTTAGAACTGTCTGTTTTCAGAATCATATCCGGAGGCCCATGAGAAACTGGTTTAAAACAACTTTGTAGGCTGTCAATCCACCATTGCAACTCGCATTTAATCAAGCGCGAAAGTTCAATCTTATCTTCAAATCTTCCACAATGATGTTTGAGGGCCTTATCATTTTCTTGTTCTAAAGGTCTATAGTGGAGAATCGCATATTGAACATGGGGTTCACTGCCCACTAATTTTCCTACAAGTTGTGCCAACACACGAATGGTAACTGCACCTTTAGATAATAGTACACAGCAGTCCTCAATAATATTGTTAACTTTGTCTGAAGTCAATTTCACTGTCATGTCTACGGAATTAAGTGTGAAACCTAAGAACTGTATTTCCTGGTTTGGAACAAATACAGATTTATCTGGGTGAAGGTAAACCCTAACGCATCAGCTAAGGCTGTAGTATCAGCTTTGTTTCGCTCACTTTCCTCAAAACTGTCTCCCTGAATTAGACTGTCATCAATATAAGCCACATTAGTGTGACCCATTTCCCGTTGTTGAGAATACATTGGTTTCAAGAGTTCAGTAAAGACACGAGGCACAGAAGAGGGTCCATTCGGCGAACAGCGAAACTGATAATATCGATTCTTCCACTCAAGCTCTAAATATTTACGATACGCTGCATTCACGTTCACCGTATAATAGGCATCTTGGATACAAACCCGTCTGATATATGGGAGTCAACAGGTATTGGTTCAATAATGCTTCTATCTATGAATTTTTCAATCTGTTCATCAATGACTTTCCTGTCCGAGTCACTAAACGGTAAAGATGTGGGTTGAGTAGTTTGTCTAGGTATGCTATCAAATTCACTTTGATACCCCGGATCACATTTAAAAGCCAGCTATCGGATGTTAAAAGTTTCCATACATCGAGAAATTGACATAACTGACCACCACAAAAGTTGTCAGGAGTGTGGCTGAATATTGGGGTATGAAATAGAGAAACACAATTACCCAGCCGACTGGTGACCGGTCTCATAGATGACTTGTCTATGTCTTTCTCTTTTTGTCGTGTGGCTGGCCCTTGTGTAAAAAAAAAAAAAAACGCACTGCGACGTCATAGACCATGGCCAGTGTATCTTGGCTTTGGAAACCGATTCCATTGTGGATGGTATCTTGTGATATACAAAGCTGGACGACAACCATGTTGATTAGTCGGCCGCTGTTGCCATTGATCCTGATAGCGTTTTTGTCCTAGACCTGCTGGCAAACTCTAAGTGCGACGAGCTGAATCAATCTCATGTAACTGGATTACTGTCACTACACAACTCTTTATATTGCTGCTTTCAATCTGGCCTGATCACATACCGGCGACGAACAGTCATTTCTGTAAATTCAATCTGGCATAGCTTGAATGTGTCAATAGACATGGATACTACTTTATTCACCTGCGACGGTGATATACCCTTACCGGCCTTGCTGCTCTGGAAACAGAAATCCATTAAATGCAGTAAGGGACAAAAAGCCTTTGAAAGTTATGTTTGACTTCTCTGTAATTTCGTATCGAGATCTCTGGTGTTCGTTCTTAATGTACTCCAAACCCCAGTGTTCACAATAGCCACACTAAGATTCGGCACATTTGCGGGTCTATTGTATTTTCCAGTGAGTTCCTTTACTTTGTCCTCGGACACAAGCGTACGGAACCAAGTATTAGTGACGTCTGCCGAATGTTGCCTTATAGCTGGTCCAGCTTTCTCCGAATTGGCCAAGAAATCTTTTAGTGACAGAAGGACTGCACAATTATCTAATGTGACAGCCTCATCCATGTCCGATTGTTGTTCACAGTTTCTTCACTATCCCTTTCATCAGAAATGCCAGTGGCAGTACCAGAGAACAGTTTGTCCAAGACATCAGATAAATCCTCCTATTGAACTTGATTGTCTGTGTGCCGCCGTTTAGCTATAACTTAATCGAAGTTAGTTTAGACTAAAGGGTTTGGTTTGGTTTGCTTTTGTTTAACGTCCTATTAACAGCCAGGGTCATTTAAGGACGTGCCAGGTTTTGAAGGTGGAGGAAAGCCGGAGTACCCGGAGAAAAACCACCGGCCTACGGTCAGTACCTGGCAACTGCCCCATGTAGGTTTCGAACTCGTAACCCAGAGGTGGAGGGCTAGTGTTAAAGTTTCGGGACACCTTAACCACTCGGCCACCGCGGCCCCCTAGACTAAAGGGACAGATCGTTATCCATTAATTAAAAACAAGTTATTATCTCGCCATGACTATTAAATTCACGATTTTATCTCAGATACAAACTTGTTTTTATATATAAAAACTCCAGCAAGAATATAAATGGTTAAAGGGCCTGTTTCCAAAATTGCCCCTTCTCTGATTCTAATTTCCTGTTGGTGGTGCATTGCCCATGCCGTTGTGGTCACAAATCTATAAAGTATAAAGATTTAGGTATTTTGGTTTTTTTCATGGCTACTCAAAGTTGTACCTTTCAGAAGCTGTCTAAGTGTTGATAAAATGTGCATGTTATGTAAAATATTAATGAAAATCTAAACAAATGATGGTCACCGTAAAGAATACATTCATGGCATGATTGTGACAAAAAATCATGTTTCCATCGCGCCATTTGGCTGTTTTATGGAAGAAACAATCTCAAAAATGCCATTTTCGATGATAACATTTTAGACACAAAAACTGTGTGTTTTTTTTAGAGAATACACCCTTTTATGGGCGTTGGATGCAAACCAATTTTTATCCTATTAAACAGTGCGTAATATGTTATTGATGAGAGGAAAAATCATCAACATGTAAGTGGTGGAACATTTTCAAATCTTGGGTTGAATTAGCCTATGGTTGAATTGTCGATTTTCGACTTTCTTTAGATAATTAACCAAAACACGAGAGTATTTGCTCGGTATGTTGAGAATATGTACACAGATATGAAAAAAAGTGAGAGAAACACTTTTTCATAAAAAAAATCCAAGATGGCTACTTCACAAGTCCCTGTGGTTGAAGACATCGGCTGACAAATATACAGAACAACAAACAAAACGTGTTTCTTATGATTTTTTAAAAGATAGATTATGGCTTCGGTGTGAAAAGGGAATTT
>NW_022979224.1:0-24048 GCF_902652985.1 Pecten maximus
AGATCGCTCATTCTATGACTGATTGACCTTGTCATGGTCCACTTCAACAATATCTGCTTATGACTTATTGACCTTGTCATGGTCCGCTTGAACAATGTCTGCTGATGACTGATTTCAACTTGAGAGACTGGATCTAACCTAAAGTTTGATGGTTGTGTATGGAGACCAGATACAGTATATTATATAAAATGGCACCATCTATATACGTTTCATCCTGATAGGTGTCCTAACGAGGTGCCCTAACGAGTTGTGATATAATCAATTAGATGTGTTCAGGTAAGTTGTAAACCTACCTGTAAGGTTAAAGTCGACACATGATGGATAACTATCAATCAATGCTGCATTCCTCACTTATACGTACACATATAGGTAAGTATTTATATTCCAAATGTAAATACTCCCCGGTTTATTTCTGTGATAATACAATGGCCGTTTTATTTATTCCTGCATAATACCTACGTAAATATGAGAAACCTCTTGGTACAACAACCACACCCCTATAAGCTTAAGGCCACTCTCATATCTGATGTCAATTCAAAACATTAACCAACACAACAACACAAATTTCTATTTTACTTTCATTTCAACAAGAAACCCCTCTAAACAAGACTACTGTCAGCTCCAGTCTAATCTGTCAATGTTTTAAACCTTTACATGAAAATTACATAACACTGACTTACCAAGGAGATAGCCATCAAGTGGTCCTTGACTGTAGAACAGAATTTCATAATAAATCCTCTCGAAACGCGAAATTGTAGGCCACTCTTCCTCTGCTGCAACACAAAAGTAGAAATTATAAACGCTGGTTTGTAAAAATTATACACTCTGGTTTGTAAAAATTATAAACTCTGGTCTGTAAAAAATTATAAACTCTGGTCTGTAAAAAATTATAAACACTGGTCTGTAAAAATTATAAACTCTGGTTTGTAAAAATTATAAACTCTGGTCTGTAAAAATTATAAACCCTGGCTTAATAAACCAAGGGAACATAACACCAAATAACCTTTCTATTAAGACAACCTTCATGAGTGATAAGAAGCCTTAATCAAAGAGTCAAAGACTTCATTTTGCAGTGGTTCTTTTCAATTTCACAAGAATAGTACTGTTGGACAGTGGGCCAGCTTAAAGAGGACAATATAATGTCATATCATATAAATGGTTTTTAGTATGGAGAGGACAATACAATGTCATATCATATAAATGGTTTTTAGTATGGAGAGGACAATACAATGTCATATCATATAAATGGTTTTCAGTATGGAGAGGACAATATAATGTCATATATAAATGGTTTTCAGTATGGAGAGGACAATACAATGTCATATCATATAAATGGTTTTCAGTATGGATAGGACAATATAATGTCATATCATATAAATGGTTTTCAGTATGGAGGACAATACAATGTCATATCATATAAATGGTTTTCAGTATGAAGAGGACAATACAATGTCATATCATATAAATGGTTTTCAGCATGGAGAGGACAATACAATGTCATATCATATAAATGGTTTTCAGTATGGAGAGGACAATACAATGTCATATCATATAAATGGTTTTCAGTATGGAGGACAATACAATGTCATATCGTATAAATGGTTTTCAGTATGGAGGACAATACAACGTCATATCATATAAATGGTTTTCAGTATGGAGGACGATACAATGTCATATCATATAAATGGTTTTCAGTATGGAGAGGACAATACAATGTCATATCATATAAATGGTTTTCAGTATGGAGGACAATACAATGTCATATCATATAAATGGTTTTCAGTATGGAGAGGACAATACAATGTCATATCATATAAATGGTTTTCAGTATGGATAGGACAATATAATGTCATATATAAATGGTTTTCAGTATGGAGAGGACAATACAATGTCATATCATATAAATGGTTTTCAGTATGGAGAGGACAATACAATGTCATATCGTATAAATGGTTTTCAGTATGGATAGGACAATATATCATACCATATAATTGGTTTTCAGTATGGAGAGGACAATACAATGTCATACCATATAATTGGTTTTCAGTATGGAGAGGACAATACAATGTCATATCATATAAATGGTTTTCAGTATGAAGAGGACAATACAATGTCATATCATATAATTGGTTTTCAGTATGGAGAGGACAATACAATGTCATATCATATAATTGGTTTTCAGCATGAAGAGGACAATACAATGTCATATCATATAAATGGTTTTCAGTATGGAGAGGACAATACAATGTCATATCATATAAATGGTTTTCAGTATGGAGAGGACAATACAACGTCATATCATATAAATGGTTTTCAGTATGGAGGACAATACAATGTCATATCATATAAATGGTTTTCAGAATGGAGAGGACAATACAATGTCATATCATATAATTGGTTTTCAGTATGGAGAGGACAATACAATGTCATATCATATAAATGGTTTTCAGCATGAAGAGGACAATACAATGTCATATCATATAATTGGTTTTCAGTATGGAGAGGACAATACAATGTCATATCATATAAATGGTTTTCAGTATGGAGAGGACAATACAATGTCATATATAAATGGTTTTCAGTATGGAGAGGACAATACAATGTCATATCATATAAATGGTTTTCAGTATGAAGAGGACAATACAATGTCATATCATATAAATGGTTTTCAGTATGGATAGGACAATACAATGTCATATCATATAATTGGTTTTCAGTATGGAGAGGACAATACAATGTCATATCATATAAATGGTTTTCAGTATGGATAGGACAATACAATGTCATATCATATAAATGGTTTTCAGTATGAAGAGGACAATACAATGTCATATCATATAAATGGTTTTTAGCATGAAGAGGACAATAAAATGTCATATCATATAAATAGTTTTCAGAATGGAGAGGACAATACAATGTCATATCATATAAATGGTTTTCAGAATGAAGAGGACAATACAATGTCATATCATATAAATGGTTTTCAGCATGGAGAGGACAATACAATGTCATATCGTATAAATGGTTTTCAGCATGGAGAGGACAATACAATGTCATATCATATAAATGGTTTTCAGTATGAAGAGGACAATACAATGTCATATCATATAAATGGTTTTCAGTATGAAGAGGGCAATACAATGTCATATCATATAAATGGTTTTCAGCATGGAGAGGACAATAAAATGTCATATCATGGTTTTCAGCATGAAGACATTAATTTAACCTTTAGCTGTTTTGTCGGAACCAAAATTATTCAAACAATATCAATGCTGTAAATACAGAAATGGCAAACAATGCTGTAAATACAGAAATGACAAACCATGCTGTAAATACAGAAATGGCAAACAATGCTGTTAATACAGAAATGACAAACAATGCTGTAAATACAGAAATGACAAACAATGCTGTAAATACAGAAATGACAAACAATGCTGTAAATACAGAAATGACAAACGATGCTGTAAATACAGAAATGGCAAACCATGCTGTAAATACAGAAATGACAAACCATGCTGTAAATACAGAAATGGCAAACAATGCTGTTAATACAGAAAATATTAACCAATTAATGTAACCTAAACTAGTACACACTGTCACTTTAATTAATACACTCTTTATTTTTGCTGCCAATGCAGTGTACATACACACTGCTGCCAATACAGTGTACATACACACTGCTGCCAATACAGTGTACATACACACTGGTGACACAGAAAACAAGACCGGTTTATGTAGTGGAAATTAAGTTAAAGGATTCAAATTTTGTCTACCATACCTGGAAAACTAAGCCACATTGAAGAGGTTTAATAGCTGTGAACTGATAGCTCTTATTACAAACAACACAACAATATAATGTGAATGATTCACTGATGCTATGGAAGTTTCTTAACAAATATAGTATTTATTTGTCAACCCACTTAAAAAAGTAAATGGTGATTTATCCTCTACCCCAATTATTTACACAACCAAACAAATGCCTGGTCGTGATTTCTGTCAGGATAACAGTGTAATCCTGTAGAATTAGCTGGGACGTAATATTGCCTGTTTGGTGTTCAGGGATACCTGATATTATAATTGAGTGTGAAACTTCGGCTGATCAATCTGTTTAGCTTCGATCATGAACACAGGTCAGCAATAATTTGTATTGATCACCTGATTGTGAATATTCCAACTTGGTTTATCAGTCAATGTCGGACTGAAATTTAAACAGATCCAAATCATTTAAATTTCTCGTATATAGGGACAATTAGCTGTCAGAACCAGGATACAGGAATGTGTGTCACGGGGAGGGGTTGATCCAGGATACAGGAATGTGTGTGTCACGGGAAGGGGTTGATCCAGGATACAGGAATGTGTGTCACAGGGAGGGGTTGACCCAGGATACAGAAATGTGTGTCACAGGGAGGGGTTGATCCTGGATACAGCAATGTGTGTGTCACGGGAAGGGGTTGATCCAGGATACAGGAATGTGTGTCACAGGGAGGGGTTGACCCAGGATACAGGAATGTGTGTCACAGGGAGGGGTTGATCCTGGATACAGGAATGTGTGTCACGGGGAGGGGTTGACCCAGGATACAGGAATATGTGTCACAGGGAGGGGTTGAACCAGGATTCAGGAATGTGTCAAGATTACATCTAGAACAAGAGACAATAAATAGCTATAACCGTATTATATCCAGATAATTATGAAGACATGCAGAGATTGATCTGGACAATAATGGAGAAAGTTCTCCTGGCTTTCTACAATGTGATAAAGGTGAATTTTGTGTTAAGTAACTGTGGAGGAGGCTGTAGTAGACCACCTGTTACCAACCCTTAACACATGTGTACAAATTGATTGTGTGCATGCATGCAATTGTATTGAAATCTCAAAAGTTTGAATAAAACCCACTCAGTAAATATCAGTGTGTCATTTACTCAATACGATGTCTACTTAACTCCTTATATGATCTCCCAACCCTTCAAACATCCCAACCCCCACAACCCTGCTCCACCCAAAAACCCAACCCCAAATCCTCACGCCCCTTCCCCACCCACACCCCCACGACCCTATCCCATCCAAAACCTAACCCCCACCCCACATCCCTATACTCCTTGCCCATCCAGCCCCCCCCACCCCCTCCACCCCCTGCTGCTACCCCACCCCCACACCACACTATCCCCACATCCCCCCTCTTCTCTACCGTTACCTTACTCCACCCCTCCCCCTCACCGGTCATAGTTCTGGTATTACAACATGTAACATGAGATATCAACACAATCTACACTTCTCTACCGTTACCTTACTCCACCCCTCCCCCTCATTGGTTACCTTACTCCACCCCTCCCCCTCCTCTACCGTTACCTTACTCCACCCCTCCCCCTCATCGGTTACCTTACTCCACCCCTCCCCCTCATTGGTTACCTTACTCCACCCCTCCCCCTCATTGGTTACCTTACTCCACCCCTCCCCCTCCTCTACCGTTACCTTACTCCACCCCTCCCCCTCATCGGTTACCTTACTCCACCCCTCCCCCTCATTGGTTACCTTACTCCACCCCTCCCCCTCATCGGTTATCTTACTCCACCCCTCCCCCTCATCGGTTACCTTACTCCACCCCTCCCCCTCATTGGTTACCTTACTCCACCCCTCCCCCTCCTCTACCGTTACCTTACTCCACCCCTCCCCCTCATCGGTTACCTTACTCCACCCCTCCCCCTCATTGGTTACCTTACTCCACCCCTCCCCCTCCTCTACCGTTACCTTACTCCACCCCTCCCCCTCATCGGTTACCTTACTCCACCCCTCCCCCTCATCGGTTACCTTACTCCACCCCTCCCCCTCATCGGTCATAGTTCTGGTATTACAACATGTAACATGAGATATCAACACAATCTCCACTTCTCTACCGTTACCTTACTCCACCCCTCCCCCTCATCGGTTACCTTACTCCACCCCTCCCCCTCATCGGTTACCTTACTCCACCCCTCCCCCTCATCGGTTACCTTACTCCACCCCTCCCCCTCATCGGTCATAGTTCTGGTATTACAACATGTAACATGAGATATCAACACAATCTACACTTCTCTACCGTTACCTTACTCCACCCCTCCCCCTCACCGGTCATAGTTCTGGTATTACAACATGTAACATGAGATATCAACACAATCTACACTTCTCTACCGTTACCTTACTCCACCCCTCCCCCTCATCGGTTACCTTACTCCACCCCTCCCCCTCATCGGTCATAGTTCTGGTATTACAACATGTAACATGAGATATCAACACAATCTCCACTTCTCTACCGTTACCTTACTCCACCCCTCCCCCTCATCGGTTACCTTACTCCACCCCTCCCCCTCATCGGTTACCTTACTCCACCCCTCCCCCTCATCGTTACCTTACTCCACCCCTCCCCCTCATCGGTTACCTTACTCCACCCCTCCCCCTCATCGGTCATAGTTCTGGTATTACAACATGTAACATGAGATATCAACACAATCTCCACTTCTCTACGGTTACCTTACTCCACCCCTCCCCCTCATCGGTTACCTTACTCCACCCCTCCCCCTCATCGTTACCTTACTCCACCCCTCCCCCTCATCGGTTACCTTACTCCACCCCTCCCCCTCATCGGTTACCTTACTCCACCCCTCCCCCTCATCGGTCATAGTTCTGGTATTACAACATGTAACATGAGATATCAACACAATCTCCACTTCTCTACATGTTAACATGTGTAAGTCAACATAACCTCAAACATCAATGTACCCTAGCCCAAATATTGACTACAACTTCCACTTGACCTGAGGTCAAACCTTGAATCTATATTGACAGTAAACCAACAAACTATCAACACCCTAGATATAAGGTTTCCCTCTGGTCAAAAGAATACTTGAGCAAAAATAAGTGCATTCTCCAATTCATCCAGTCCACATATAGTTCAACACGATTTTAAACCTTAGAAAGTAAAACAATATTTTTTTTCCCTAAATGACCATAAATTTCTTCCTGTTGAAATAGTTTAATCAAATGGAATAATGTTTTTATTCCATCTAATTCAATTCTGCCTGAGTGCACTGACCAGGTAGTTATCTCTCATGTCTGCTTGTAAATTTGCCACACTGCCCCAGGGATAGACATTTAAAAGGTGGTAACTACTATCTACCTGTCAACATCTCTTACGGTAACATTAGGTCAGGGTCTGGTTACCAGGCAGGCAAGGACACTCGTGTCCAGGATTGAAGTGGTCAGTTTGAACATACAATATGGTCAACTTTATAGTATTTTTTATTTCTCATAAATGCAACTAAAAAAATTATATGATTTTTTCAAAGAAAAAAATCTATACATTTTTTAGATTGTGGCATCTTAAAAATTGGATCTCATTGGAAATGAACTTATTCTCCAATCTCAAAATGTACTGACAGGAAATGCTGAAAATCCTGAATATGCAGGCAGTAAAACTTGGAAACACTAGAAACCTAAACGCAGCAAGAGTCGAAAACCCTGAATATTGGAAATCTAAATTAAAGGCAACAATAGTTAAAAACCCTGAATATTGGAAACCTAAATTAAAGTCAGCCATAGTTAAAAACCCTGAATATTGGAAACCTAAATTAAAGGCAGCAATAGTTAAAAACCCTGAATATTTACAACTTAATTTAACACCCTGATATAAGGCCAGATCTTAAGGGGAAAAAAAGAAAAAAATCAAAACAAGTATCTACAGCTTGAGTTAAGCTAACAATGCTTTAGTACAGGTCCGTGTAGATGACTACCAGAACAGATCTTGTAACATGTTCCTTACCAACCAGACTATGTTCCAAATCATCAAAGACACTAATCTCTTTAATGGCCAATGTTTCTATCTGAGTTCTGTCAAAAAGAGGAATAAATCAAACATTTCAATGCAAATTCAGCTGGTTAGATATTTTTTATTTCATCATGGAATGCCAAACAAACTGTGGAACATTCCTTACAGGGGAAAGGTGTTCACTAAAAGGCAGTCCATGTAAAAAAAAGTTAAAATTTGTTAGAGCGAAGTGCTAAACATGCATGTATGTAAAAGAATCAGCCTTCATTATAATTTTCCCTTTCAGAGAAACATCTCTGTCACGAGATATTGGAGATTTTTAACCCCTGGCACAGCTTAAACTGCAGTCATGATACTTGCTAGTTTAAATACTTTGAAATTTTTAACTCCTGGCACAGCTCAAACTGTAGTCATGATACTTAAATTGTTTAAATACTTTTCAGCTCTATTTTAACTCATTACATGAATATTGAGGAAATAGCATACTATAGGGGAATGGAACCTAAGCTTTAAATCATAATAAAATGTTCAAGATGTTCTAAACTGGGTAAATACTTAAACAGAAATTTCGAAAGCATCCATAGTTTGTAAAAATACCATTATACTCCAAATAATCATAAAAAAATACTTCCATGAAATAAACAGATTTTTAAATGAGGTGTGTAAAATCTGCTGTCTACTTGTCTACTATAGCCTCAAGTACATGTAGGTACATACAGAGGCCGAAATTAAAACAATGTAAAACACTTCATTGCTTTTGTTAAATAACTTTATCAGACTAACACTTACAAATCACCAACTCTTAAAAAAAAAGGAAGCATATCTTGATCAATAGATTAGTCGAAGTCATACCTTTGACATGAGGAGCATGGATCATTATGAATCAAACAAATATTTTATACCAGATCATACAATTACATCAAGGTTGATATCTTAAACCTTTGGGTGAGTTACTGTGACATGGTACAAGAAGTCAATTAACAGAGAAACCCCACCATTACTTATATAATTATGGTTGGTACTACAGATCGTTAGGATGACAAGTATAGGGAGACTATAGGCTATAAGAGGATTTGAAGTGATTGCCTTTAATACAATTTTTTGTAGGATACGAGTATATCATGATTATTTATCACCAATATAAATCTGTTGTTGAGATAGGCTTGGAGATGAGAACTCTAATTCACTAAAAATATAACAGATATTTAAATAACCTTAATTTTCATTCATGATAAAACTTGTATTTTCTGGTTTGTTCCTAGTTGGCATTACATAACAGTATTAAAAATAGAGCTAACCTTTTTCTTATTTCAGGCATGCTTAAATGAGAAATTAATTCATCTACACTAAGTCACTTGTTCCAACAGGGCACATTAATCTTGTAAAAACATCTATTACCAAGGTAAACACAATATATTCTACAGGTGTTGTAGCTAGCTGCTAAACGCACAGGTAACACAATTTTATAAACTTTGATATATCTATTTTTTAAGATTTCAAGTGTCAGTTAAAAATGTATTAAATGTTGTTATGATAAGGACTTAAAATAAGAATCCAGAAACAAGTTCTAAAGTTGCCATTCTAACTAACAATGGAAGTATTAAGAAATGTCTTTTGAGACGACCCCTGAACTGGTCTATTTTTATGTACCCAACCATGCATTTGATAAACTGAATCAATATCAGTTATGAAGCTATGTCTTTCTCCAGGCATGAGTATGACAAATCGTATTAAAATGGAATTAAAAAAATGCCTGAACATTTTTATTTTATATACATATAGTGATGTAGATACGGTACAGACACTGATTTCTGTTATTTTTTATTAA
This sequence comes from Pecten maximus, assembly GCF_902652985.1. Lineage (NCBI taxonomy): Eukaryota > Metazoa > Mollusca > Bivalvia > Pectinida > Pectinidae > Pecten > Pecten maximus. The sequence goes on from NW_022979224.1 coordinate 9,628, forward strand.
CAAACAGGATATTTGTAAACAAACCTTTGTAGCTAAAATCACAGAATTTTACATCTCAGTCTTTTACAGGTACACATTACAATCTTTCTCTGTGATTATAAACAATGTGTTAATCCCGTGCCTAATTAACACAACGTTTTCATCTTGTGTCTAATTAACACAATACACATCAGAATACAATTATATTGCTATATTTTCGAGGAGACCATGCCTATTAAAAGTATATTATCAAGTTTACCTGGTAAGTATTCTGATTTACCTGTCTATATGAAATACTGACCGTCATATATACTTTACAGATTTTTGGAGTTAAGAAGAGATACCCAGAAACACGAATTTAATTAAGGCTGTCGGTGTATCAACGAGTAGGCCAAGGGGCCAACCTTAAAACCTCACCTTTCTACCATATTATGAACTGATAACAAAGGGTTTTAGACTAAAATAGGATTGGCCCGAGAATATTAGAATGTTGCGAGAGTGTTTATAAAAGGTAAGTAATGATAAACGTACAGGCCATATACCTGAACAGGAGAGCTTTAACTAATACCAGAATTGCAGACGATTTTTTTTATCGAAATTTTGCGGGAAATACAAGCATTTACTTACGTTTTTGAGAAGAAGACATTGTTATATGGCCTTACGACACATAAGTAAACACAGAAATTATGTAAATCCAGGGAAATAATCCAGGTGTTGAGGAAATCCTTCACGTTATCCCAGTACCAAGCTAAAATCCATGAGAGCTTTTCACCTTAATCAACCAAGCATATTCGCCTAGTGTGACGGTCTGTCAACAAACAACGCCACCTCGCGTCGTGCGTACCTGAGAAAAACCTGCCATGCGGGTAGGCCTATATTTATACCACATAAACTGTTATGATATCATTTTTTCTATAGACTGGAAGGCTTTAAAAAACATGGGATCAGACGTCATACATCACATATTGTGTTCACTATCTAGAACAGATCGACCCTGTAATATTCACTTGATAATGAATGGCATTTCTTTTTCCATAGCCCCGTTAACCAATCGCTTAAATCCAAGTTCTATCCCTAGATTGCCGATATCTTTAACCCAACTTTAAGTAAGTCGTCAAACACGAAGATCAAACTTCAGACATGTGTATTTTGTTATTTTAGCCATCAAATTACATTTGGTAATTTCATAAAAGTTGAACTGGAATTAATATAAAACAGAGTCCTAAACATACAGACTTAATCCTGGTAAGTCTGTGTTATATTCCAACAATGATGCTGATAGGGTTCATTAGTAGGTTAACATTTCTAGGAGACGTGATGATATCCAACTTGAAGTGTTACGGCTCATAAGTCTCTACATAGAAACATCAATTTCAACAACAACACATATATACAACATGTAAGTTAGGAGATGGACAAAACAATAGACGTAAGTGGTGATAGGAATATAGAAACATTCATTTCAACACCAAATATATGATATATAATTTAGGAGATGGAAAAACAATAGGCGTTACTGGAGACAACTATACAAAAAATTACTTTCAGCAAAATACACAATTTGTAAGAATAGTTAGGGGAAGGAGCCAAACAATTGATACAACTGGAATAAAATATGATATTGATCTATAGCAAATGTTGGAATCTCAATCGTATTAGCCAGCTTGATTACAAATATTTCCAAAATTACATAGCTCTTTTTATCACGATCAGAAAGCAGTTGAATAAGATTCAATGAAGAAGGACGGTTGCAGTAATATATTTTATGAGCGGTTTTCGAATATCAACATATAGTGGACAAATAAGAACAAAATGGAACGCGTCCTCTACTTGATTACAATCACAACATAACCTATTCGCCCTATCTGGTAACAGTATAACCATATATAGCTTTTAAAAACTTCCGTGTGTGACCTGCGGTAAAACCTCTAGCAGTATGTATAATTTACCTGCTGCACTAACATTACCTACGGCTATATATCATAATCTCCTTAAACCATCTGAATCTGGAAATCTATGTCATTTCATACTGAAAAAAATGGCATCAAATAGTCTACATTTTATATTTGATCGGGTTTTTGAAAGTGTAATTACACTGAATCTTTCGATAAAGACCTGGGATTTTTAAATAGGTTTATAGAAATCCCTGATGTATTGGTATTTTAATCGCCGTTATATCTTTAAATCAGATAATTTCTATACTTCATCTTTATCGATTTTATGACGCGTCCAGATACGTCTTTCTTAAAAACTTGGCCTTGAAGGACATCATACTTTTGAAATTACAGGTATATAATTGGTTTGTGACGTAGGCCTACTTAGGTAAGTACTTGGTTGAGTACTCTTTGACTGGTGAGTAAATTCCAGACTATGTACTCTGTAGTATCCATAACATACAGTAGGGGATAATGACAGAATCACAAAATTAGTTTGAAAATATATTTCACAAAAAAAAAAGCGGCTCGTTCAACCAGAGACCTATATATAGTATATAGGTCTCTGGTTCAACCAGGGACGGTATTTTTTTTAGACTTTTTTGTTGAACCCTGACGATCTCTCATTTTCTCAAACCTCGCTCTACATTCCAGGCATGCATGTCTGGAAAGTACATTTTATGTGAGAACGTCGTATGTGACGTATACGTCCCTACATTAAAAGTGACTATTAATTTAGCAAATGGCGCGAAAATATACATTGGTCGTTTAACTTGACAGAGTTATACCCCTTGGTACAACAGTCTTCGGTCAGTCCAATTCCGCCTTGTTACTAAAACTTATCTACTTCGTGCCTGTAGTTTTCTTATCGATTAGTTCAACCTTGTTATACTGGCAGGATACAACTTGTGAACTTTACTTGGTTTTTGATTATATTACCGGTACCGAAATTGGTGACATACTTATTAGAACGAATAGTCATCTAAAACAATATATATCTTGGACCGAATATGTGTTAAGTTATTGACCACAGAGGAAATGAACGCGAATTAAGAAGCTCTAAGTCTCATCTCGATAACATTCAGACTAGACTATGCCAAAAGAATAGATGATTTTAGATTGAAAAAAAATCCAATATAGTAGGGATGTCTTTATTTAATAAAAAAGGTAATTTGTGTTTTAAAAGAGATATCTTTAAATGAAATAATGACATTTCTAACCGAGTTTAAAAGTATTTCTGGGGTAAAAAAAACACAAAACAAAAATCACATAATTTCACTGAAAAAGATGTATCTCTAACAGAAATGACCACTATTCTTAATTACATGAATTATCTATCATAGAAATTGCCGACATTCTTAATAACATCTCTTCTGAATAACAGGTGTGTCAATCTCTTCTGAATAACAGGTGTGTCAATCTCTTCTGAATAACAGGTGTGTCAATTCAGTCAATCTCTTCTGTATAACAGCTAGGTGTGTCAATCTCTTCTGAGTAACAGGTGTGTCAACCTCTTCTGAATAACTGGTGTGTCAATCTCTTCTGAATAACAGGTGTGTCAATCTCTTCTGAATAACAGCTAGGTATGTCAATCTCTTATGAATAACAGGTGGGTCAATCTCTTCTGAATAACAGGTGTGTCAATCTCTTCTGAATAACAGGTGTGTCAATCTCTTCTGAATAACAGGTGTGTCAATCTCTTCTGAATAACAGGTGTGTCAATCTCTTCTGAATAACAGCTAGGTATGTCAATCTCTTCTGAATAACAGGTGTGTCAATCTCTTCTGAATAACAGCTAGGTGTGTCAATCTCTTCTGAATAACAGGTGTATCAATCTCTTCTGAATAACAGGTGTGTCAATCTCTTCTGAATAACAGCTAGGTGTGTCAATCTCTTCTGAATAACAGGTGGGTCAATCTCTTCTGAATAACAGGTGTGTCAATCTCTTCTGAATAACAGGTGTGTCAATCTCTTCTGAATAACAGGTGTGTCAGTCTGTTCTGAATAACAGGTGTGTCAATCTCTTCTGAATAACAGGTGTGTCAATCTCTTCTGAATAACAGCTAGGTGTGTCAATCTCTTCTGAATAACAGGTGTATCAATCTCTTCTGAATAACAGGTGTGTCAATCTCTTCTGAATAACAGCTAGGTGTGTCAATCTCTTCTGAATAACAGGTGTGTCAATCTCTTCTGAATAACAGGTGTGTCAATCTCTTCTGAATAACAGGTGTGTCAATCTCTTCTGAATAACAGGTGTGTCAATCTCTTCTGAATAACAGGTGTGTCAGTCTGTTCTGAATAACAGGTGTGTCAATCTCTTCTGAATAACAGGTGTGTCAATCTCTTCTGAATAACAGGTGGGTCAATCTCTTCTGAATAACAGGTGTGTCAATCTCTTCTGAATAACAGGTGTGTCAATCTCTTCTGAATAACAGGTGTGTCAATCTCTTCTGAATAACAGGTGTGTCAATCTCTTCTGAATAACAGCTAGGTATGTCAATCTCTTCTGAATAACAGGTGTGTCAATCTCTTCTGAATAACAGCTAGGTGTGTCAATCTCTTCTGAATAACAGGTGTGTCAATCTCTTCTGAATAACAGCTAGGTGTGTCAATCTCTTCTGAATAACAGGTGGGTCAATCTCTTCTGAATAACAGGTGTGTCAATCTCTTCTGAATAACAGGTGTGTCAATCTCTTCTGAATAACAGCTAGGTATGTCAATCTCTTCTGAATAACAGGTGTGTCAATCTCTTCTGAATAACAGCTAGGTGTGTCAATCTCTTCTGAATAACAGGTGTGTCAATCTCTTCTGAATAACAGCTAGGTGTGTCAATCTCTTCTGAATAACAGGTGGGTCAATCTCTTCTGAATAACAGGTGTGTCAATCTCTTCTGAATAACAGGTGTGTCAATCTCTTCTGAATAACAGGTGTGTCAGTCTGTTCTGAATAACAGTTGTGTCAATCTCTTCTGAATAACAGGTGTGTCAGTCTCTTCTGAATAACAGGTGTGTCAATCTCTTCTGAATAACAGGTGTGTCAATCTCTTCTGAATAACAGGTGTGTCAATCTCTTCTGAATAACAGCTAGATGTGTCAATCTCTTCTGAATAACAGGTGTGTCAATCTCTTCTGAATAACAGGTGTGTCAATCTCTTCTGAATAACAGGTGTGTCAATCTCTTCTAAATAACAGGTGTGTTAATCTCTTCTGAATAACAGGTGTGTCAATCTCTTCTGAATAACAGCTAGGTGTGTCAATCTCTTCTGAATAACAGCTAGGTGTGTCAATCTCTTCTGAATAACAGGTGTGTCAATCTCTTCTGAATAACAGGTGTGTCAATCTCTTCTGAATAACAGGTGTGTCAGTCTCTTCTGAATAACAGGTGTGTCAGTCTCTTCTGAATAACAGGTGTGTCAATCTCTTCTGAATAACAGGTGTGTCAGTATCTTCTGAATAACAGGTGTGTCAATCTCTTCTGAATAACAGCTAGGTATGTCAATCTCTTCTGAATAACAGGTGTGTCCATCTTTTCTGAATAACAGATTTGTCAATCTCTTCTGAATAACAGGTGGGTCAATCTCTTCTGAATAACAGGTGTGTTAATCTCTTCTGAATAACAGGTGTATCAGTCTCTTCTGAATAACAGGTGTGTCAATCTCTTCTGAATAACAGGTGTGTCAGTCTCTTCTGAATAACAGGTGTGTCAATCTCTTCTGAATAACAGGTGTGTCAATCTCTTCTGAATAACAGGTGTGTCAATCTCTTCTGAATAACAGGTGTGTCAATCTCTTCTGAATAACAGGTGTGTCAGTCTCTTCTGAATAACAGGTGTGTCAATCTCTTCTGAATAACAGGTGTGTCAATCTCTTCTGAAAAGCAGGTGTGTCAATCTCTTCTGAATAACAGTTAAGTGTGTCAATCTCTTCTGAATAACAGTTAAGTGTGTCAACCTCTTCTGAATAACAGGTGTGTCAGTCTCTTCTGAATAACAGGTGTGTCAATCTCTTCTGAATAACAGGTGTGTCAATCTCTTCTGAATAACAGGTGTGTCAGTCTCTTCTGAATAACAGGTGTGTCAATCTCTTCTGAATAACAGGTGTGTCAGTCTCTTCTGAATAACAGGTGTGTCAACCTCTTCTGAATAACAGGTGTGTCAATCTCTTCTGAATAACAGGTGTATCAGTCTCTTCTGAATAACAGGTGTGTCAGTCTCTTCTGAATAACAGGTGTGTCAATCTCTTCTGAATAACAGGTGTGTCAATCTCTTCTGAATAACAGGTGTGTCAATCTCTTCTGAATAACAGGTGTGTCAATCTCTTCTGAATAACAGCTAGGTATGTCAATCTCTTCTGAATAACAGGTGTGTCAATCTCTTCTGAATAACAGGTGTGTCAATCTCTTCTGAATAACAGGTGTGTCAATCTCTTCTGGATAACAGGTGTGTCAATCTCTTCTGAATAACAGGTGTGTCAATCTCTTCTGAATAACAGCTAGGTGTGTCAATTGTGTCAACCTCTTCTGAATAATCAGGTGGGCCTGACACACATGATATTTATAGTCAGCTATGTTCAAATGAATGACCTTTCAAAGAGTGGCTGGGATGAAATTGTCGTTCTTAATAAAATGAAAACTATAAAAGCTTATTTTTGGCCAGAAGCATGCCAGGATTTCGACTTACCCATTTGTTCAAATGAATGACCTTCCCTTGATTCAAACATAGCTTTGATGAAAACGGGCCAAATGATTTTTGAAACAGATAATGTGATACCCAAGACATCCATGTTATAAAAAATGTATATATAGGTATCAACGGAATTAATTTTTGGGGATATATATACTAACAGGAGGGCAGTCTTAAAAGATTCAGCTGTTGGACAGGAGGATATGATATATTCACACCGTGTAATTATATAGGTTGATAACCGACCACTTTTTAGAGACCCAAAACAGGTGAGATTCCCCTACGTGGCGATACAGGCCACTTATGTCTCTTGTTACAATGCTAACCTACTTGTAAATAAATCAGGCTGATATAGTCGATAAAATCTTAACCGTGGAGTCTTTTAGGTGGATAGAAAATACCGATCATTCATGCGCAGTGCGACCGGACTAAATTTCTCACCTGGATGTTTGTTTACATCATCTGTGATTTTAAAGTAATTTTATACTTAAATCAACATCACTCGCCTGTTCGTGTTGCCAACGGAACTCCAGATAAACAGTAGAAGGCTTGTTCATTATCCTTCAGGTAAATTAACTATACAATCGTTTAATAACACGAGATTTTACGTGCACGTGGATACGTTTACTTGTAGAGAATTAATTCGGAGGTACCTGGTTCGAGTCCTGGCCAGGCCGTTGTATTTTTACGTAAACTTTTCTATCTGTGTAAATTTCGTTGGATATCTTCAAGGCCAGACTCTCACCCAAATAGATATAGGTAGACATGTATAGTTTTAAATACAAACTTTTTTGACACTTTTCATTATTTAATAAGTACATGCTGCACATGTACAAACAGCGAAATATCCCCAGAATGTTGCTGATTATGATCCAGACCAGATGTTAGCACCTTTATAAACAGACTGAGAGTTAGATAAAATGGTGTCAACATTAATTAAACTGTGTCAAACAGCTGATCAAAAGCTATGTATACCATCCTGTGTAGTTGATTAAGATTTGGTATTAATGATTTTGTTTACTCCAAAGGTTCCCATTCCAACAGCAACACCATTCTGCCATGTGTGGTATTTGCTGTGTATGCAGTAACGCACAAGACAGTGTGGACTGGAAGGTAAATAATAGTTAAAGATTTACTTTACGGACTCCCACTAAAATGACTTTCCTGTAGATTGGTTGACAGTGATGATCTTATACAGGAGTTCCAACTGTACTTAGGATGGTCTACATTTCTCAGGAAGCTGATAGGATCATGTACTGTCATGATTGTGTCCTTGGACACGACACTTTTCTCCAATGTATTCTGGAAAGCATGTCCATCGGTCCAGTACTCATGATCATAACACTTAAAATCTAATTTGATGTTAATTAATCACTAAATCAGAGAAGAAATGTTTGGATGGTTATATTATTTTGTTTTCCATTTAATATATTTAACAGAATGTTTGTGTAATTGGTTTTAGGACTTTATTGAGAAGAGTTCCAGAGTAGGGAGAAGGGGCCCTGATTGTAATAGCTCTAGTCACATTGATGTTGGCTGTAGGGGCAAACAACTCTTCTTACAAGGTCATGTCCTTCACCTCAGAGGTCAGCTTACTCCACAGCCATTGCAGGATCACAATGGCAATACACTTCTCTGGAATGGGGAAATATTTGGAGGACTAGAAGTAAGAAATTTTCATTGATTATTGAATTTTCAAGAAACCTTTAAAAATATGTATGAAGGCTTCAGACGTTTAGCTGATCATGATATTCATGACAAGATTCACTGCCGAGCAAATTCAAAATTCAAAATAGAGCAAATTCAAAAGTTAATAAAAACTGTCTTTGGAAGTTTAAACCACATGTGTGATTATTACAAATTAATACCGTGTTTATACTACATCCTCCCTCAGATGAAGGGAGTATTGCTACTGTCCTCAAGTTAAGGGTGTATGTTACCTTCCTCAGATTATTACAGGGTTTATACTACATCCTCCCTCAAATGAAGGGAGTATTGCTACTGTCCTCAAGTTAAGGGTGTATGTTACCTTCCTCAGATGAAGGGTATATTGCTGCTGTCCTCAAGTTAAGGGTGTATGTTACCTTCCTCAGACGAAGGGTGTATGCTACGTTCCCGTGATGTGTATCAGATTCGCCTTCCCCAGACAGTTTAACTCTAATTAGAAGCATTTAAAAAATCTTGTAAAGATCAGGATTAATTAAATGATAATGATATTTTTGAGGATTTCATGAATAAACCACATTGGTTAAAATAAAAACAAGGGAGATAACAAAAGTCAGATTTGATTTGTTGAATTAAATAGATCAGAAAGATCAAAGAAAACAGGCAAACGACAATAACTCAGACATTTCTGCATCAAAGTTTTGAAATAAAGTGTGATTGATAAAAAAAATAGAAAAAAGAAGAAAGACTATAGGCAAGAACACTTTAAGATGTATAAATATGTTTAATAATCAAAATGTTACAGCATTATTTATTGCAAAATGCCTGGACCAGATTTCAAGAGGACTGAATTACTGAAAACTGTCATTAAATGAGCGAGAGGAATGTTAGTTATCATAATACGTCTAATATCCTATTACACCCTGTCATTAAATGGTTACATAAAAAATTATTAGAAGTGATCATGATTTTGTAACTTTCTGATTGTTTTAACTCCCCAATAGATAGGAGACGGAGAAAATGACACCCAAGTATTGTTAAGGGAGCTGTCTGGTTCTGTTAATCCAAGCCACATACTGTCCACTATGGCCAAGGTCCAAGGTCCATGGGCGTTCATCTACTGGGAGGTAAGTACTGTCCACTATGGCCAAGGTCCAAGGTCCAAGGTCATTTATATATAATTATCTACTGGTAGGTAAGTATTGGTACTGTCCAGTGTCCACTATGGCCAAGGTCCAAGGTCATTCATCTATTGAGAGGTAAGTACTGTCCACTATGACCAAGGTCAAAGGTCAATGGGCGTTCATCTACTGGGAGGTAAGTAAAGTCCACTATGGCCAAGGTCAAATGTCAATGGGCGTTCATCTACTGGGAGGTAAGTACTGTCCACTATGGCCAAGGTCCAAGGTCCATAGTTCATCTACTGGGAGGTAAGTACTGTCCACTATGGCCAAGGTCCAAGGTCCATGGGCGTTCATCTACTGGGAGGTAAGTACTGGTACTGTCCACTATGGCCAAGGTCCAAGGTCCAAGGTCATTCATCTACTGGGAGGTTAGTATTGGTAGTTGGGACTGTCCACTATGGCCAAGGTCCAAGGTCCATGGGCGTTCATCTACTGGGAGGTAATTATAAGTACTGTCCACTATGGCCAAGGTCCAAGGTCCAAGGTCATTTATATATAATTATCTACTGGTAGGTAAGTATTGGTACTGTCCAGTGTCCACTATGGCCAAGGTCTAAGGTCATTCATCTATTGAGAGGTAAGTACTGTCCACTATGACCAAGGTCAAAGGTCAATGGACGTTCATCTACTGGGAGGTAAGTAAAGTCCACTATGGCCAAGGTCAAATGTCAATGGGCGTTCATCTACTGGGAGGTAAGTACTGTCCACTATGGCCAAGGTCCAAGGTCCATAGTTCATCTACTGGGAGGTAAGTACTGTCCACTATGGCCAAGGTCCAAGGTCCATGGGCGTTCGTCTACTGGGAGGTAAGTACTGATACTGTCCACTATGGCCAAGGTCCAAGGTCCAAGGTCATTCATCTACTGGGAGGTAAGTATTGGTACTGTCAACTATGGCCAAGGTCCAAGGTCCAAGGTCATTCATCTACTGGGAGGTTAGTATTGGTAGTTGGGACTGTCCACTATGGCCAAGGTCCAAGGTCCATGGGCGTTCATCTACTGGGAGGTAATTATAAGTACTGTCCACTATGGCCAAGGTCCAAGGTCCAAGGTCATTTATATATAATTATCTACTGGTAGGTAAGTATTGGTACTGTCCAGTGTCCACTATGGCCAAGGTCTAAGGTCATTCATCTATTGAGAGGTAAGTACTGTCCACTATGACCAAGGTCAAAGGTCAATGGACGTTCATCTACTGGGAGGTAAGTAAAGTCCACTATGGCCAAGGTCAAATGTCAATGGGCGTTCATCTACTGGGAGGTAAGTACTGTCCACTATGGCCAAGGTCCAAGGTCCATAGTTCATCTACTGGGAGGTAAGTACTGTCCACTATGGCCAAGGTCCAAGGTCCATGGGCGTTCGTCTACTGGGAGGTAAGTACTGATACTGTCCACTATGGCCAAGGTCCAAGGTCCAAGGTCATTCATCTACTGGGAGGTAAGTATTGGTACTGTCAACTATGGCCAAGGTCCAAGGTCCATGGTCATTCATCTACTGGGAGGTAAGTACTGTCCACTATGGCCAAGGTCCAAGGTCCAAGGTCATTCATCTATTGGGAGGTTAGTATTGGTACTGTCCACTATGGCCAAGGTTCAAGGTCCATGGACATTCATCTACTGGGAGGTAAGTACTGGTACTGTCCACTATGGCCAAGGTCCAAGGTCCATGGACATTCATCTACTGGGTGGTAAGTTAATAGACTAGAAATGTGTTATGCTTGTAATTAATACCAAAATAAAAATTGCAATATACAAATTTGAAATTAGCTTTACTGAATTTACTGAAGTCAATAACTTCCTGTCAACTTCTGTTTTTTAATTGCTTTGGAAACTTGGTACTTTACAGGAAAAGACTAAATGTTTATGGTTTGGACGAGACATGTTTGGGAGACGGAGCCTTCTTTGGCATCTCCCACAAAACAGGAAGGAACCTTTCATCCTATCGTCCACCCAGGTGGGAGACCAGGTATGGTTTTACGACAGGGAGGTGGGGCATTCTGTCTGACACGCCTCACAGAATGGGGACCAGGTAATTAGGAGTCAGCCTTACGACAGGGAGGTGGGGCATTCTGTCTGACACGCCTCACAGAATGGGGACCAGTGCGGTAGAACTTTACTACTGTATTTATACCTGTACACAGGTTATGGTACAGATCACACTGTTAATCCATCGTGGTCATAGTACACAGGTAATGGTACAGATCTCACTGTTAATCTATCATGGTCATAGTACACAGGTAATGATACAGATCACACTGTTAATCTATCATGGTCATAGTACACAGGTAATGATACAGATCACACTGTTAATCCATCGTGGTCATAGTAGACAGGTAATGGTACAGATCCCACTGTTAATCGATCGTGGTCATAGTACACAGGTAATGGTACAGATCTCACTGTTAATCCATCATGGTCATTGTACACAGGTCATGATACAGATCTCACTGTTAATCCATCACGGTCATAGTACACAGGTAATGATACAGATCACACTGTCAATCTCTCATGGTCATAGAACACAGGTAATGATACAGATCACACTGTTAATACATCATGGTCATATTACACAGGTAATGGTACAGATCTCACTGTTAATCCATCATGGTCATATTACACAGGTAATGATACAGATCACACTGTTAATCCATCATGGTCATATTACACAGGTAATGGTACAGATCTCACTGTTAATCCATCACGGTCATATTACACAGGTAATGGTACAGATCTCACTGTTAATCAATCGTGGTCATATTACACAGGTAATGATACAGATCTCACTGTTAATCCATCGTGGTCATATTACACAGGTAATGATACAGATCACACTGTCAATCTCTCATGGTCATAGTACACAGGTAATGGTACAGATCTCACTGTTAATCCATTGTGGTCATAGTACACAGGTTATGATACAGATCACACTGTTATACCATCATGGTCATAGTACACAGGTAATGATACAGATCTCACTGTTAATCTATCATGGTCATAGTACACAGGTAATTATACAGATCTCACTGTTAATCTATCATGGTCATAGTACACAGGTAATGTACAGATCACACTTTTAATCTATCATGGTCATTGTACACAGGTAATGATACAGATCTCACTGTTAATCTATCATGGTCATTGTACACAGGTAATGGTACAGATCACACTGTTAATCTATCGTGGTCATAATACACAGGTAATGATACAGATCTCACTGTTAATCCATCGTGGTCATAGTACACAGGTAATGATGCATATCACACTGTTAATCCATCATGGTCATATTACACAGGTAATGATACAGATCACACTGTTAATCCATCATGGTCATATTACACAGGTAATGGTACAGATCACACTGTTAATCCATCATGGTCATAGTACACAGGTAATGATACATATCACACTGTTAATCCATCGTGGTCATAGTACACAGGTAATGGTACAGATCACACTGTTAATCCATCATGGTCATAGTACACAGGTAATGATACATATCACACTGTTAATCCATCGTGGTCATATTACACAGGTAATGGTACAGATCACACTGTTAATCCATCATGGTCATATTACACAGGTAATGGTACAGATCACACTGTTAATCCATCATGGTCATAGTACACAGGTAATGATACATATCACACTGTTAATCCATCGTAGTCATATTACACAGGTAATGATACAGATCACACTGTTAATACATCATGGTCATATTACACAGGTAATGATACAGATCTCACTGTTAATCTATCATGGTCATAGTACACAGGTAATAACTTTGTTTACCTTCATTTTCAGGAATTTCAAGAAATCCCTTCAGTTGGAATTTACTGTCTACATTTCAATGAAGTCCCTACTGAGGGCTGTGACCTCCAAATCCACCTTTATCAACGGGAAGATAGTGTTTGGCCGGGAACACTGGAGAGAGTAGACAATGGTCAAATTTTCCAGGACAGATTATGGAGTAGTCAGTCTGAAATGTCTCCTGTGAAGTTTTCCTTAGACACAGACTTAAAATTTCCCTCACAAATGCCAAAGTTGAACAAGGCATTACCAAGTATGGACAGTGACCTAGAAAAGTGTTCCGATGGTCTCAAAACTAAACTGTCCGGATCAGAATCGACTGGTGGCCATCTTAAAACTAAACTGTCAGGATCAGAATCGATTGGTGACCATCAGAAATATGTAGAGAAATTGATTCAAAGTGATGAAGTGATAAACACACTAGCTGACCAGTTGATAGATGTCCTTCAACAAGCGGTCAAGAAGAGGATTTATAATCAACCATACCTTACTCTGGACTCTCGAAGGTCAGCTGACTGTACATCAGGGGTCAAAAGGTCACCATGTTCTCAGTGTAAACCTCATCCTCCCAGGAAATCAGATGATTTGGGGACCGGAAAACTTCCTGTAACAGATGAAGAATCTAGGAGAGAAAATATTTCATTTGGAGGAGAGGATAATCATGTAGCTGAAACACATATCGATTCTACTAGAGAAGAAGATCATGCAAAAGTAGCCATTTTGTTTTCTGGGGGAATAGACTCTGCTGTGATCACTGCTTTAGCAGATAGGTAAACAATACTACAAACATTAGAGTGATGTCATGTCAATGTTTATATGTGTGATGTCATGTCAATGTTTATATGTGTGATGTCATGATATTGTTTATATGTGTGATGTCATGTCAATGTTTATATGTGTGATGTCATGATATTGTTTATATGTGTGATGTCATGTCAATGTTTATATGTGTGATGTCATGTCAATGTTTATACGGGTGTATCATGTCAATGTTTATATGTGTGATGTCATGTTAATGTTTATATGTGTGATGTCATGATAGTGTTTATAAGGGTGATGTCATGTTAATGTTTATATGTGTGATGTCATGTTAGTGTTTATAGGGGTGATGTCATGTTAATGTTTATAAGGGTGATGTCATGTTAATGTTTATATGGGGTGGTGTGATGTTTAT
>NW_022979225.1:0-34681 GCF_902652985.1 Pecten maximus
CTTCCCCGTAGCAGGAACGGCGGCCCCGTGCCCCCAGGTCGGGGCCCTAACCATTGCCTCCGGCGGGCGAACCCTGCGATAATCCCAAAGCGGATTCTCGGTACGCTATTTTTGTGTGGGGGTCTGCGTTCGCGCTAACCCTGTTCAAAAGTAACAAGAAAAACAAGCCCACGTGTATAGCGACTTCACGCACATTTACCTATCAACTGTTTAGGTATTGGTTTCCAAAAAATATAAACCAGCAACAAAGAATGCTACAAGTCCCAAACACAGTATAATTCAAACGTTCAGCTTTATATTCCAACGAATGCTCGAATTTCATAATGCTCCTAGTGATCTTAACTCACCGAAAACTTTTTTAATAGTGGTAGCTTTGCTCCGGTATCTGCAAAATAATCTTCATATGTCAACAGTCAGCAACCCGTAGGGAAAAGCCTGGCCATGGGCGATTTTTTTTGTTAAGCAAATAACTCTTTTATATATATGCTAAAAATGAAAAAATAAATGTACAAAATGGTATATTCAGTATGAAGTAGTACATACATCTTTCACATTTGTTTAAACAAAATTTAAGAATTGGTTTCCCGATTTTAAAATTTCGATTTTCCGAAAGCGCGTTTACAAAGGGGGTGCCACACTCTCTTCCCCAATGATCTCCCCACCGGGGATCTCGTCCGGACAGGTTACCTTAGAGGACGTGACATGGAGGAATTATCAGTCAGAGACAACCTCGTGATGACGCGGTTTCGTCCGGATATATGAAAAGGTTCTCCTTTTTCTATGTTAAAGGGACCTTGAACTTTTTGTTAAAATAATTTATTATGGCGGGCGGCATTGCGATCCTTTACGACCATGCGTGCCCCCAGGATTGAGTTTCGTCTCACCTTGAAGGGTTTAGTAGTGTCCTCTATGTAGTTTCATTGTTTGCATTTATTCCATTGAATGTTATATTTTTGAGGGTATCTATCATCATCCATACTTGGAATCCCACTGTATGGTACGTCCGTATCTATTTGTCCTGGAATCCAATGTATAGTTGTTTTGATCTTTATACTGCAATACAACACTTGTTCTCGCATTGTTATCTGTTTCCAATTTCATTTCACCTATTCCTGTTTTTTTGCTACCATTCAAAAATGCCTGTTTTTAACTATAAAAGCCTTGTCTTATTCGAAGCCTAAACTAAATTCTTATCATCACAAGCTTGTTGGTAATGTTCCGTTACCCCCTTTTGTTTATTGTGGATTTTTGTTTTGCGATATAATTCCATCTTCCGATACTTCTACTTGGTATTATTTTCAATTTTATTTTTTATGAAACTAGTAATAGGTTTCATTGTTCAGCTGTGTTGATTTTGTTATAACATGTATATAGAGATTTTTCTTTTGGCTGGTTAAGCTGACAATTCCTTGCGTACCTTTGCCGATCTCCCTCGGGCGCGTGTTTTGAGAGTCACTCTCGTGCACTCGATACCTTTGTATTTAGGACGAGTTCGGGCCCGGCGTAACACACACCGCTCCGGCTATTATATGTCCCGAAGTCCCGCATCGCCTAGTGTTATAAACCCGGGTTGGGTTAGGTTCTAACACTTGTCGATTTGAAGAGATAACAAACTACATCATTTTAAAGTTAAGGATATTAATAAGGGTCGATGGATTTGTACAAAATGAAATACGCTCACCCCCCAATAACTATATACATATATCCGCCAAGGGACCCCTCCCTTGGTCATGATCTTACGGAGCTTAACTCCGCCCCCACCTAACATTATGCCCCCTTGCCTAAGTTTTTCGACCCCTCTGCTACCATCCACTAACAAAGGGCCCTGTTAAATGGGGCCCACCTCCGGAACAAATCCGTTCGACTTCCCACTGAGCGACCAGACACCCCGAATATATACCCGAGATTGCGCCCCAGGCATGCTCGTGCGATCTTTTTTATAAACGGCTACCACGGGCATAAGCGAAAATACAGGTTTTAGCCAGACATGACCTCTCCTACTACACACCTTCCTTCTTTAAAAAACCGGGGCACTACTCTGACTTCCAAATATCAATATCCCCCCAAAAAAAATATTTATATACACTCTATGTACATGTTTTATGATGAAAATATACCGACTGTTCATAATAAATACACAGTGCTGCAATTAATGTATGAATGTCATTCTCAGTCACATAATGTCCGGAAACACAATTGGCTTCTCTTTTTTTGGGGCTGTCCTCGTCCCCTCGTCCGTACATAACCGGTTTTGGTCGCACCAGTGGTTCTTAGGATCACATCCTCATCCCGACATTGTACACAGGAGGGAATGATGCAAACACCCTCCTCAGCCACCTGGCGAACGCCGCTCCGGGCTCGCAACCCTCCCTGGCTCTTCCCTCCTTGAGTTCATGGGCCCACTTGTTTTTTATGTATATGAAATGCCCACACCTTCCACACTGAAACTTGTCCAGTTCCGGAAGGTGTATGGAAATTCCAGTGAGTCTTCAGCTTCTGAGGTATTGTACAACCTCCCTGTTGTGGCACACACCTCCACTGGACATACCATCCCCCCCGGGACCATACTGCCCTGACATCATCATCCAAACTCATCCGCCACCATAAGATGAGAAATATCCACCTGCAATTTTCCCAAAACAATTATGTTCCCAAACAAACAAATATTACACAAAAACAAGCACTTCCTGTTTACTCTATGGGGAAAATATCTTTTTTGGGGTTTGACCACCCTCCCAGCCCTTGTCCGAACAGGTGATACACTTCATCTGGGTGTTCTCACACTCCATTTTCCCTAGAGTGTCAGGGGTACCTGAGGCGGGAAAACCCTCCAACTGTGGACCAGGGGCGCTAGCCCCTTCCGACCAACAATCAGGAACAGATACCCCTTCTAAGGCTTCTTATCATCCCATGTAATGTGGCATTTTCTAACCCCCGGGGGATTTTAAACCCTCGTACGTGACCTCTGATACTTTCCCTGAAACCCTTTATATGGCCCCGCCACCCCAGCCCCAGTTTTATTTAAACTTGGGGGGTACCACCTCCAATAAAATCCCCTTCTGTATATTTCCTTGCTTTTCAGACCCCGGTCATAATAATTCTTCTGTCTCTCTGCAGCCTTACCCAAAACACCCTTACATTACTAAAAGCATCTCTCATAGTGGGTTTGCAGCCATTCCACATCACATTTTTGGGCAATGTCCCCCCCACCAAGTATCTGGTCCTCCCACAACAATATCCAAAGGTAGAGTTATTTTTCCCCCCCAACTTAACAGGTTAGGACTGCACCCAGTGCTGCGCTGCGCAGAAGATCTATAGGGCCCTTGTGATATAAGGGAGATGATCGTCCCAGTCATCTAGATGTTCATTCACAAACATGGACAACATTTGCAGATAGTACGGTTAAGTCTTTTCCCCAAGACCTCTGATTGGGGATGATAGGGGTTGGTTTCTTGTCTTATCTATCCCCAGTTTTTTTACAAAGGTGTGAAAACAAACCCCCCCCCCAAACTCGGGACCCTGGTCTGATGTATTGGTTAGGGATCCCAAATCTACCAATTAATTCAGTACAGAGTTTGTCCGCTACAGTAAGAGCTGTGTGATTAGGGACTGCATATGCTTCCACACATTTCGTATAATAATCGCTGACATACGATTATGTAAAGATTTTCCATTCTCTGTTTCTTTCCGGCCTCCAAGAATGTTCAAAGCTATTCTGTCCATCGGCTTAGATACTTGGTCAATGGTGGGAGTAGCGGTGATCTCCCCTTCCAGGTCCTGGTTTTCGGCGTGCACACTGTTCACAGGGTTTTGCACCATCTTTCTATATCATCACAGTAACCTGGCCAGAAAAACCTTTTCCGCACACACGATGGTCCTGTTCTTCCGAGATGACCCCAATTCTCGTATTGTGTAGATTTTGAGAATCTCCTCCCTCAAGTTCTGTGGCGCTATGATCTGGAAAGTCCTTGGCCCCCCGTAAACAGAGCAATCCTTCCCTAAATACCAACTGTTCCCACATTGACAGTATAACCCTCCTTCATACGGATAGGGTCCCATATCCCTTTTTACAGTGTTATGGCTCAGATTAGACTTTAAGTTTATAACTTTCTGATTGAAACATCCTCCCTCTGCCACTGTTTCCCGCTGATCAAACCCCCCAGCTTTCTACCAATTGATCTCTTTTACTGAGAAAAAGCCCACCTTCCAGTCTACCTGTCACACCATCAGATAGCGAACCATCTTCGTGGGAGACCCTCCCCACCCTAGACCCCCCTTTTGATTCCTTTTTTGACTACTGGCCTTGTTATCTTCCCCGAACACTGTGGACAAACATTGCGCTTACAAAGGGCTATTTGGTCTCCTGGATAAGCATTAGAGTGCTGAGCCCCCGGTCTATGTCTGATTTCACAATCAAACATCTCTATGACGTTAACCACCTAGCCAGCATTCCTTCAGGATCTTTTTAAATTTTTAAACCCAAAAAAGGGGGCATGGCTGTTCTTACTGTAAACCTCTTGGGCCCAACAGAAATGTTTGAAGTGTTTGAGAAAAGTTACTAGAGCAAATAATCCTTGTGGGTTTGCAATAGTTTCTCTGTGCAAGCTGCGAACCTCTGAACAGTTTTCTGGCCGGGGCCACTCCATCACTGCTTTAAAAAACCCTTTTTAGGGGTTAACTTATGCCAGCTTCTGATACTATATGCCCTGGATATTTTACCTCGGTCTGGAATAAAGTGCATTTCTTAGGTTTCAATGTCAAATTTGCTTTCCTAATACACTCAAACACCTCTGTCGGGTTTGTCATAGCCATGTCGAAAGTTGACCCAAACCGATACATCATCTAGGTAGCATAAACATTTTGTCCGCTGCAGACCCCCTATTACCAATTGCATCATGCGCGAGAAAGTTGCCGGCGCATTACACAACCCAAAAGGCATGACTTAGTTAGCCCTACATTTGCCCCAGAATAGTACTGTCCATACCCATATTTTCTGTAGGTGTTGACTCCCTTCTACTACTACCATTATATCATCAGAACAAAGTCCCCGGAACATCCTGTACTAGGGGACTAGATGATGGAGACATATTTGCTCATTCCTGTTAGCGATGGCTGATCACCCCGGTTATTACCTTTCCCTCCTAAAAAACCTCTCCTCATATTTCCAAAAAACCTCTCCATATTGACAAAGGAAAATACACAAAGAAATATAAGATAATGTATATATACTAATTATTTTCTCAACAACCGACAGTTTCAATTGGTCACACGGCCCAGTCTGTAGTAGGGCGAGTCCGGGCTCGGGCGTAACACACCAAACCCCTCCGGCTATTAGTATGTCCCGAATTCCCGCATCGCCTAGTGTTAAAAAACCCAGGTTCGGTTAGGTTCTAACACTTGTCGGATATTGAAAAAGATAACAAACTACAAACATTTTAAAGTTAAGGTATTTAATAAGGGTCGATGGATTATGTACAGATGAAAATACGCTCACACCCCAAATAACTATATACATTATATCCGCCAACGGACCCCTCCCTTGGTCATGATCTTACAGGAGCTTAACTCTCGCGCCACCTAACATTTTGACCCTGCCTAAGTTTTTACGTACCCCTCTGCTACCTATCCAGCTAAGCGAGGGCCTGTTGGAATGTGGCACACCTCCGGAAACAAATCCGTTCGACTGCCCACTGAGCGAGCCAGACACCCGAATATATACCCGAGATTGCGCCTCAGGCATGCCTCGTGCGAATCTATTTATAAACGGCTACAACTGGATAAGCGACAATAACAGGTTCAGCCAGACATGACCTGGTGACGTCGAGCTGACTGGTAACAAAATAATATAATATCTAATACTGTACGTTGTTTTTACGAAGCTTAGTTTTAATCAGTCCCTGAATCCTCTCCTACTACACCTTACCAGTGTTCCGGTCTGGTGGTCACGTTTATTGTATAGTCGATATTCGTTTGAATGTGGTGTTTTTATACTCACCTGTGGTCCTCGCTTCGTCATTGTACATATATTTTGTTTATTACGCTTTTCGGTCGAGTGTGTCGTTTTATTCTCGACGCGTGGTCGTGGCGCG
This sequence comes from Pecten maximus, assembly GCF_902652985.1. Taxonomy (NCBI): domain Eukaryota; kingdom Metazoa; phylum Mollusca; class Bivalvia; order Pectinida; family Pectinidae; genus Pecten; species Pecten maximus. Next base: position 6,090 of record NW_022979225.1, read on the forward strand.
CGCTTACCTTACCTGTGTTGGATTATGTGTTGTTGGTTCCTTTTTTACCTGTGTCTCTTACATAATCCAATTACAAAAGACGAGGTGAAAAAAGTATGTAAATCTCTTAAGACTGGGAAAGCAGGTGGTTGTGACGGCATTGTATACGAACATCTCTTAAACGGTAGTGAAACGCTTTTCAGATACCTAGCAAAGTTATACAATCTAGTTATAGAGTATGAATATATACCGACGGACTTGAAACGGGGGACCATTATAACGTTATACCAAGGAAATGATAAACCAAAGGACGATCCCAACAGTTACAGAGTGATAACATTGTTACCGGTATATTTTAAAGTATTTGAGATATTGTTATCAGAACGAAAAGTTCAGTTCTAGATTCCGATTCGCTTATTAGTAAACATCATCGGCCTACCAGAAAAGGGTTATGTAGTCCGTGTACATCTTTTAACTTGCAAGAATGGTGTGAGGTACACACGGAGAACGGTGAAAATGTATATGTTAGTTTTTTAGATAGCAATAAGGCTTTCGACACAGTAGGCATGATGGCCTGCTTTTAAGTTACATGAAGTTGGTTTAAAATCCAAAGTATGGAAAATATTGAAAGGTATATATACCGGTTGTCAGAAGAGTAGAATTTTGTTTAATGGTTACAGTCCAGGGACCCGTTTCACAAACAGGGTGTAACTTAAGTGGGTGTAAATCCGTATGTAAACCGTACGTAAAAGTTACGGTCCGTTTCACAAAGCATGTGTAAGTTACAAGTGGGTGTAAGTTATTCCACCCTGAGAGGTAGTGTAAATCTGTATGTATCTTTACACCCACTTGTAAGTGCGAATCCAAAATGGCGGCTGGAATTTATTGATAGATGAAGAAATGAGAAGAGCAATGAGGAGAGAAGAGTGTTTAGAGAGAGGGGAAATTACTTAGATAAAAACGATGACAGGTATTTAATTGAGCGCTACCGTATGTCACGAGGTGCAATTGTGAATATATATGAAATTATCAAAGATGACTTACTCACCGTAACCAATCGCTCCCACGCCATTGACCCCAGATTCTTTCTGAAACGGGGACCTACATGGGGTCAGTCGATCCTCTGTCTCTCGCATTACAAAGCGTGTGACAGGTGAATTATCCATCACCTGAGAGGGACGATCAGTTTTCCGGCGGATGTTTTACGCTGAAGGAAGGGTTTATGCCATTGCCCATATTCCAAATGTTGTCGGTGCCATCGACGGCACCTTAATCCTATCATTGCCCCTTCCGCTGACGAACATACGTATGTATGTAGGAAAGGATTTCATGCATTGATTATCCAAGCTGTCGTCGACAGTAGGTGTAGGTAAGTTAAACGTCATTCACGCTTGAAAGCTAACAAAATTCATAGCTCTTCTACTTACACACTTCGTCAATATCGAGAATAGACTCTATATTAGAGTAGTGCCCCTTGAAAGCTTTCTAAAATTCGGAATGGAAACTGAACAGAATACGGAAATAATCCTCCATCATGGCAGGCTATGACATGATCGTGGCATAAACAAGGGAAGGTTTACTTTTTGATAGTTTGAAAAAAAAAACACAACAAAACGATTCAAGACACTTTCAATGTTCTATTAATATAACAAAACATTAAGATACATGTACATGTATATACAGTATGTTGTGTAATTAAATATACGATACTACTGACATCAGTATTTCATGAAATTAGATATATTCTAATTAAATTAGATTTAATCTAATCAAATTAGATATATTCTAATCAAATTAGATTTATTCAAATTTAAAATAGAGATATCTCTATTTCAATACAGATATCTGATTTAAACCAGTAAACCCAAATTATAGTAATAGAAAAGATTAATTAGCAACTTTTATATTGTATTATTATGACACCTACACAAGGGTCCAAAAGAAAGCGGTAATTGAGATAAGTTGATCTAAATAAACACAAAACGATTAAACCATTTTGTGTGTAATTGATAATATTACAACTAGTAAAAGACTGTATTTAAGTGTGGGTTTAAATAAGCAAAAGAGGTGCTGTGATCATTTTAAAACTCACGCTCATCTCATGGATTTTACAGTAAACCCAGTTTTGTTACTCTCATAATTACCTTCAAATATCAGTCTATTATGACTTTGAATATTGACCTTGTGTATTAAACAATTAATTTTTAACACTGAAGATTTTTAGAGAAAGATCATACCACTCTTACAAAAATAAAAAATGAAAAATATCTTCTGGATAAACCAAAATGGAAATGTTCAGTTTGAATATGTGAAACAATGTCAATTATGTATGCATATTTTTTATTTCAAATGCAGATTTATCAACATAGTAGCTAGGTGGCCTGAAGCTCTGTGAGGGCCTTTGGGGCTGTACCCCCACCGGTTAAGCATGCCTCCCTCTTCCTCTTACTCTCCCTCTTCCTTGTATCAGAGAGGAGGTCATGCCATTTACGATTGACCTCCTTCCTGACCCTCTTACTGAAGGACAAGCTGCATTCACTCTGTTTAATAATGAAAAACAACATTTGATAATCTACACATCCAATATACATGCTGCTACATACATGTATCTCAATCTAATGTAGAAATGCATTTGAACATGCAATAAATGATTTAAAGTTAGCTTTATTTTACCATTACATATTGCATTGGTGCATTAAAAGACTCTGATAACATAAGCATAGTACTAAGTTATGTAACTACATGGAACTTTGGCAAAACAGCCCCTTACAATGTTTTGTTTATAAGGGTATATTCTACTGTACTGTTTATGATATTTCTTTTCCTTCATTAACTGATAATAAACATATAAAACCTATATACTTATAATATATACACGTGTATATATCTTTACATGTATTGAGAAATACAACTATACCACTAAGATATTTATAATATAAATTTATGATAACGGAAGTACGAAAAGGACCTGTATAGGCTTAGCCTGTTGTCCGATCCATGTTGATATCTAAATTCTATCTCTATTATTAAATATGTATGTTAATTAATTCAAATGTTGGATTGAATAAATATTTTGAAATGAAATGTAAACTACATGGAACTTTTGCAAATCTATGTAGGTATACTTCTACTATACTGTTGATGTTTTTTACTCTGCATAAATCACGTGAAACATCGAAATGTTATTTGTAAGATAACAAGATGTGTATACCAGTAACCGTGTAATCAGGCAGTTACTAGGCGATTTTTTTTTTTTTTTTTGATTTTTTTTTTACAATTCCTTGTAGCTTTTCATGTACGTTTTTGTGTAGGACACCTGTAGTCTGTCACTCGTGATACTTATATAGATTAAGCTGTAACTACCCCGTAAGTGCCACAGATTGAAAATAAAATATATGTATTATATGTCTATCCGTACATATCCAAAATCGGTAGAATGCATATGAGTCATTTAACTCGAGAACCACATGAACCAGTACACACAATCACAACACTCGGCCGCCAGGCACCTCATGTTAGAGCGTGCAACTACAATGTAGCAAACAATGTTGTTGTCATTATTATGTTGCTATCAACTTACATCTATTATTTACAATTGAGCTTTCCCTTTTATTTCATTAATATTGTAAAAAGAATGAGGGCAATAATTACAATCGAAACATATGATTCGTGAATGGAGACGCTACTGGAGAGCTTACATTGAATTATTTCAAGGTGCTCCCCAGCAGCGTCAACCAAAACTTCAACCTCTTTTGAGGAAAAGGTTTGCCGTCTCTTTTTCTTCTCGGCGCTCGCATTGTTTACAAGTGTCGTCTGTCAAATACAGCTTTTGGGCTCCAAATGAAAGTTCTCGTCAATTTTCGCGCGAAATCTGAACTTACGTATACTCGTAAGTATTTACGTACACGTAACTTACGAAGATATTTACACCCGGTTTTGTGAAACGGCCCATACGTAAGTTACGAATGGGGACTTACGTACACGTAAATTGATACAACCGGGTGTAAGTTACACCGTTTGTGAAACGCTCGCCAGATATGTACCGATGGAAAGAGGTACTTACAAGGTAGTGCGTTATCAGCGAAAATGTATCTAGTATTTATCAATCAATTGTTGAAAGATATGAGCAGAGCGGTAAAGGGTCAATGGTAATTGATATAAGAGTAACGTCCCTACTCAAGCGGATGATATATGTCTTATTAGTAATAACGTAATAATTTGAAATGTATGCTTAAGATGTGTGAAGATTATGATAAGAAATGGAGATTTTTGTTTTCCTCAGTCAAAGTAAAATTATGTTTTAGTAAACACAAAATATCAAGTCAAATTTTTATCTATACGATGAAAGTATACAAGAAGTTGAAAAATTGTCCATGTAGGTATATTGTTAAATGTTACATTATACATTCATACGAACGCACCAAACGCGCATGTAATAAATTAAAAAGTGGTACAATATTAATGTGTCTAATTAGGAGTGGTGCACACCCTAGTGCACTGAACCCCGTGACTGCTGGTAAATTAATCAAACAAACTGTGTATACGTCAGCACTATATGGTTGCGAACTATGGATTTATCTAGGAATGAAGTTTGATGTTAGAGAGGGCACATAGGTTTATTCTCAAAGCAATTCAGGGATTTAATAACAGGACCCGTACCGATATGTGTTTGGGGTTGATTGGATGGACAACCATAGAAGGGTATATAGACATTAAAAAACTATTGTTTTTTGGAAGATTATGCCATTTAGAGAAGAGTACTTTGACATATTGTATATTTTTAAGAAGGCTTTACAAATCTATGTTAAGTGGAAACGAAAGCAAAGGTGGAATTGTGGATATTATGAGAGAAATAATAAATAAAATTGAATGATGTATCAAATTATTTATTCAAACAAGGCATTTCCCTAAAACCCGCAATGGAAGAAACTCGTGAAAGCGTCAGGTTGTCAAAAGAAGATAAAGGGGGTGGAAAGAGAGAATGATGAGAAATAAGGAATTCAGTAGATTTAGGTTTATCTAATAAATTAGAACCGCAGTGTTATGGAACTTGCAATGAAATACCCTTTGCTGCAAAACTCCATACATTAGTTATGAAAATTGTCGTTCCAACTTAAAAATGAATTGACAGAGCTATGTCACAAATGCGGCAATATGTATAGAGATGTTTTAACCCCATACCCTTTAGACTGTATTTTAATCGAAAATCTGAGAGATCAATTTGGTGTTCCATCCCCTGTATTAGTGACACGGGTTTTTTGTTGATTCTATCTACATTCCCTCTCGGATAAAGAACTTGAATATCCTAATTGGTGGACCAAATTTAAATTTTCCCGAATTAGTAAAGTAGATATTGATGAATTCAGAAGAATAACAGTAGTTGCTGTTGAAAAAAATGTCAAAAACTTATTACCAGTAGCGTGACTGCGTCACTACATTTAAATTGCTCTTTTTTTCTTTTTTTTTTGATGAATGTACATCATTAATTACGGTTTGCACGTATGATTTAAAGTGTAATGTATTAATCATAGTAATTTTAATATATGAGTATGTGAATATATATGTCTAAAAAGTGATATTCGAATGCACCTTAAATGAAATGTCTGTTTATAGAAAACATATTATCGTGATTATGTCATAGTACCACTAATCGACTATAATGCACAAGTCTATTGTTAATTTCCCAAACTTGTAAAAAAATATGCACTTTTAAATTTATCCTACTGCATGTCATCAAATGTATTTGTATTACATATTATGTATTCTTTTATAAAACTTCATTTGTTTATTTAATTTTATTTAGATGGGGAGGGCAGAGCATGTTTGTGGTTTTTTAAATATATGGACTGTGAATCCAAATTATAATGTGTATGCCCCAAACCCATTGATGAAGAACGAAAATTATTTTTGATGAATAGTTCGTCATTTTTCGTGCAGAAGCCCGGGTTATTTTGCAGGTGATTTAACTGTATAGAGAACAATAACATTGATAAGATCGGGTAATCCTAAGCGTGGTCTCACGGGTGGGTTGTTTTTAAAAAACTTATGTCATGATTCAAGTTGTTGAAACTTTTCGGGTTTGCTATTCCCCAATGTCGTTTCTACGACTTGGCATGGTAATGGTGTTTCATGTAGATTAGATCGTTTTTTTTATTTCGTCTCTTTTAAGAATATTTAGGGATTGTAGGATTTATCCCTCTGGTGGTTCCGATCATGATTTTGTGTTTCTCAAAATTAAATTTTTTTCTGAGGCTTAAGTTGGGCCTTTTTATTGGAAACTTAACAATAGTATTTTGACCCATAGAGCCTTCCAGTTGCTTTTAAAACGTTTTTAGTTAAGATAAACCTGTTTCGTTGGGGTTGGGAGATTGTAAGGTTATAATTAAATATTTATTGTCGATATTGTAAACGTAAGACTAAGGTCAAGCGTTCTGTTGTTAAAGCTTTACAGGATAAATACAATAAGTTGTATTGTTTAGAAAAGCAGTCCCCTGGTGAGTTTTTTTGACCAGGTTCAGTTATTAAGAGACAGTTACTGATTTTCACTCAGAAAGTTTTAAAGGGTCTATGATTAGATACAGAGCCAATTTTTGGATTTTTCTGAAAAACCTTCAAGATATTTCCTTAAAATGGAAAGTGATAGAGGTAAGAAGAAATTCATAGAGAAAATTGACTTACCTGAACTTTTTCTTCGTCTCTAATTCTAGTGACATTTTAGCTGCTTTTCAGGATTTTTATGAAACTTTTTACTGAGGAAGCTATCAATTTTGAATTGGCCGATTCCTTTTGTGAAAATCTTCCACGACTTAAAGCACTTGATATGTCAATGTGTGAGGGTTTCCCATAGAGAAACAGGGAAAATTTCCCCGTTGCGTTAAAACACATGAGGAACAATAAGTCCCCTGGTAGTGATGGTTTAACTAAGAAATTTTATCTTACGTTTTTTGATTTGTTAGGTGATCAGCTCGTATTGTTATATAAGCTGTTTTTCAGAGGGGTGAGCTGTGTGACACCCAAAAATTATCTTATATCTCTCTATTGTGTATAAATCTTATAACATGAAAAATGGAGGACTATTTCCTTCTTAATAAGACTATAAGATTTATCTAAGGTGATTACTAATAGATTAGGTAAAGTTTAATTGATAAACTTGTTGCACTGACCAGACATGTGGGGATTAAAAGACCGATCTATTTTGAAAATTTTCATTTACTTCGTAATATTTGACTATGTTGATCAAAAGACTTAAAATTTATTTATATCCTAGACCAAGAGGAAGCGTTTGATAGAGTGATTATGAGTTTTTATTAAGGTACTTACCGCTTTCAACTTTTGGACCCGATTTATCAGGTGGGGCAGTGTTTTATACAAAAATGTCCATTCGTCCGCCATTGTTAATGGGTTATTTTTGACCCTTTCCTCATCACTCGTGGTGTAAGACAAGGCTGTAGCTTATCTCCCCTTTATACGTTTTGGTATTGGAACCCTTTTCAGAAAAGGTCCGTGACGATCCTGAAATAATTGGTGTAAAGTTACCGGGTTCCTCTCAGTCGGCAAAGTTTCCCTTATGCTGATGATAGTACTGGTATATGCTGCACAGTCTCGTCTATTTCAAAATTGTTTCATGGTGTGATTTGTATGGCAGAGCGTCAGGGGCTAAATTAAATAGCAGAAAAGTAAGGGAATTTGGCTTGGGAAATGAAATCACGTTCAGATCATCCTTTTGGCATTAGTTGGGTGGAAAAACATAAAATTTGTGGGGTTCTAGTTGGAAATAACATCACCCCTGACGACATTTGGCAGCCAGTTTTTAAAAAATTATCAAGGACCTTAGATTTATGGAAACTTCGAAATTTATCATTTACACAAAAATCTATTGTTATAAAGGTCCTTGCTTGCAGCAAAATATGGTATATCGGTACTGTTGTCATATGCCAAGGCATTATTTAGAACTCTTTCAGAGAATTTTGTTTAGATTTCTATGGAATTCTAAGTCGGAGCCACTTGCGCGCTCCGTAGCCTATGCTTCTCTTACTAGTGAGGACTTGCTATATTTTAATATAAAAGTTAAACTTCAAGCTATTTACTTAAAAACATTTGCAAAATTTTTATTTTTAAGAAAACCAGGCCAAATGGAGGTATTTTACCATGTACTGGCTTTCTTTAAATTTTGGGCGTGAATATTTTCATTGTTAATAATAATTCTCCTCATAGCAATGGTATCCTACTTTTATACTCGTTTTTATAGAATTTTAAGAAATATATAGAGGATTTTCCAAAGTCCAACTTCAATCATGACAACTAAGGAGTTGTATGGTACGTTATTATCTGGTGTAATCACAAACCACGAATTGTCAGGATTTTCCTGCTATAGATTTTGCTCCTTTTTTTCTCAATTTTCCAATAAGTTTTTGGATACCCGCTCTCGGGATTAGTGTTTAAAATCGTACATGAAATTATTCCTGTTATTTCAAAATGTATGGGTTTTGGGTGTTGAGTCTTCTAAGAATTGTACATTTGTAAGGATTTTGAAACAATTTCTCATTTGTTTTTTAGTGTCCTTATTCAGCTTGTTTCTTAGTAAATTCATGATTCACCAATCTCAGAGAACAAAATTCCTACTGATTGGCACTTTGGCTTTTTCACTCCCCATTTCAGTCTCACTTTTAAAAGAAAAGACTCTTGATTTATTTCTAGTGGCAAACCCTTATCTTCTATTTAGAATATACGTTGGCGTTAAAAAATACGACAGAAAGTCTCCCACTTCTAATTCTCTTGTCTGCCACTTTCTGAGCATAAAATTTCTCCGTATCAGGTCCGATTTCGCTCGCTTCCCATAACATTTCTCTGAGTACTGGTGTACTACATATATTTTTGTGCTGTTCGAGATGATGAATTAATTTTAAATCTTCCCTTGTGATTTTTTTTACTTTTTGTGTATATTAAGTTTTTGTTGATATCTGAGTTTTTCGTGATTTTGCATCGATCTTTCACAGGACCTAAAATATTTTGATGATTTCTGTCTGTATTATCTTAATACAGAGTCATGGATATTGTAGCTATATAATTTTGTCTATTCCAGTTGTCCGGGTTTTATGTATTGAACATCGTCATTGTAGGGAAAATTGCACCTTACCGGTGTTACCGGTTGTCCATAGTATACTGGCGTCATAGGGGCTTGTCTCGTGACGTTTTATCTTAATTTTGTAACAAAACCATTTAAAAAAAAAAAAAAAAAAAAAAAAGGTGCCCCCAGGTCGAGGCGAACCATTGCACTCCGGTCGGGCTGAACCCTTGCAATAATCCCAAATGCGGATTACTCGGGTACGCTATTTTTTAGTGTGGGGGTCTGCTTTCGCGCTAAACCCTGTATAAAGTAACAACAGAACACAATGCCACGTATATAGCGACTTTCAACGCTACATTACACTTAATCCACATGGCTTATGGTATGGTTTCCTAAAAAAAAATGATAAACCAGCAACACAAAAAGGCTACAGAGTACCAAACGTATAATTTCAACACGTCCAAGCGAATGGCAATCGTTAATTTCAAAATGCATTCACATTATGATGATCTCTCAACATCACCGAAAACTATTTTAATATGGTAGTACATTTGCTCCGGGTATCATGCAAAATAAATTCTTCACAGTCATACAAGGTAGCACACTACGTAGGACAGCCTGGCCATGGGCGATTTTTTTTGTTAAGCAAATAACTCCTGTATTATGATATGCATAAAAAAAATGAAAAAAATCAATGTACACATAATTGGAAATTTTCAGTATGAAGTAGTACATACAGGCTCACATTTGTTTAAAACAACAAAGGGGCCCAATGGGCCTGTATCGCCCACCTGGCTCTACAGCAACTTTGAAGTTGGTTAAGGTCATTTCTACAGATACTATGCTGATTCCCTTTCTTATTCAAATATCAGAGTAGGCTAAGTTATTCATATTAATAAATTTTCTAGTCCTTTTTTCCCGCATTCTATTGGCCTAATATCAGGTCTCAAAGGCTCTTGGCTATCGCAAAATTATTTTTTACAGATTGAAGCCGATTTCACGCCTGTGACCTTGAATGTAGGGCAAAGGGCATTATTTTAACAAACTTGGTAAACCCTTCACCCCAGCAATGCTACAGGCCCAATATCAAGTCCCGGGCCTCTTGGTATTGCGAAGAAGTTTGTTGAAGATTATAGCCTATTTTAACCCCTGTGACCTTTGGGGTGAAAGTCAAGGTCATTTCTTTGAAAAAAACCCTTTGGTAGCCCCTTTACCCCAGCATGCTACAGGCCCAATATCACGTCCCTGGGCCTCTGGTTATTGAGAAGAAGTCGTTTGAAGATTTTAGCCTTTTTGACCCCTGTGACCTTGAATGAAAGTCAAGGTCATTCATTTGAACAAACTTGGTAGCCCTTTACCCCCGCATGCTTCAGGCCAAATATTAGGTCTTTTGGGAAAGTTGGTTATCGAGAAGAAGTCGTTTAAAGATTTTAGCCTTTTTAGCCCTGGACCTTTAATGAAGGTCAAGGCCATTCATTTGAACAAACTAGGTAGCCCTTCATCCCAGCATGCTACAGACCAATATCAACTCCCTGGAACTATGGTTATTGAGAAAAGTCGTTTAAAGATTTAGCCTTTTTGACCCCTGTGACCTTTTGAAGGGCAGGTCATTCATTTGAACAAACTTGTAGCCCTTTACCCCAGCATGCTACAGACCCAATATCAACTCCCTGGGACTGTTGGTTATTTTCGAAGAAGTTTGTTTAAATTTTTTGCCTTTTGGCCCCGTGACCTTGGGAAGGGGGTCAAGGTCATTCATTTTAACAAACTAGGTAGCCCTTCTCCAGCATGCTACAGACCCAATATCAACTCCCTGGACTGTTTGGGTTTTTGAGAAGAAGTCGTTTAAAGATTTTAGCCTTTTTTTGACCCCTGTGACCTTGAAATGAAGGTCAAGGTCATTTCTTTGAACAAACTTGGTAGCCCTTCACCCCAACATGCTACAGACCCAATATAACTCCCTGGGACTCTTGGTTATTGAGAAGAAGTCGTTTTAAAGATTTTAGCCTTTTTGACCCCCGTGACCTTGAATGAAAGTCAAGGTCATTCATTTGAACAAACTTGGTAGCCCTTTACCCCAGCATGCTTCAGGCCAAATATTAGGTCTTTGGGACTGTTTGTTATCGAGAAAGAAGTCGTTTAAAGATTTTTGCCTTTTTGGCCCTGTGACCCTTTAATGAAGGTCAAGGCCATTCATTTGAACAAATAGGGAGCCCTCATCCCAGCATGCTACAGACCCAATATCACTCCCTGGGACTATTGGTTATTGAGAAGAAGTCGTTTTAAAGATTTTAGCCTTTTTGACCCCTGTGACCTTTAATGAGAGTCAAGGTCATTCATTTGAACAAATTGGTAGCCCTTCACCCGGCATGCTACAGACCCAATACAACTCCCTGGGACTGTTGGTTATTGAGAAGAAGTCGTTTAAAGATTTTTAGCCTTTTTGACCCTGTGACCTTGAATGAAAGTCAGGTCATTTATTTGAACAACTTGGTAGCCCCCACCCCCAGCATGCTACAGGCCAAATATTAGGTCTCTGGACTGTTGGTTATCGAGAAGAAGTCGTTTTAAAAATTTTAGCCTTTTTGGCCCCCTGTGACCTTGAATGAAGGTCAAGGTCATTCATTTGAACAAACTTGATAGCCCTTCACCCCCAGCATGCCACAGACCCAATATCAAGTCCCGGTCTTTTGGCTATTTTGAAGTCGTCTAATTTTTTTTTAGCATATTTGACCCCTGTGACCTTGAATGAAAGTAAGGTCATTCATTTGAACAAACTTGGTAGCCCTTCACCCCAGCATGCCCACAGACCCCAAAATCAACTCCCGGGACTTTGGGTTTTTGAAGAAGTTGTTTAAAGATTTTAGCCTTTTTGACCCCTGTGACCTTGAATGAAGGTCAACGTTATTCATTTGAACAAACTTGGTAGCCCTTCACCCCAGCATGCTACAGGCCCAATATTAGGTCTCTGGGCCTTTTGGTTATTGAGAAGAAGTTGCTTGAATGGAAAGTTGACGCCGACGAACGGACGGACGACTGCAGGCATAAGCTCACTTGCCCTTCGGGCAGATGAGCTAAAAATTAATGAATTGCTTCACGATTTTAAATTTCCGGATTTCCGAAAGCGCGTTTACAGAGGAAATTTAGTTTTGCCTACAGCGAAAATGGAAGCCCACAGTAAGGTAAGATAGCAGGAAAACTTAACTTACAACATATGTCAAAACAAGATTAATTCTGTCTCCGAGATAGAGATATTTAATTTCAAATAGGTTTCAGAACAAAAAATGTGTATAGAGAATTGTCATTTTGGGTTAAATAGCATAATATTTTGCAATTTTTGAACAATTTTAAGCTGTTACCATGGTATTCACAGCTCTAAAATCACAGAAAAATAAGTTTACTTATCCTTCAGAGCTGTATTAAAATTGCAAATACTGTAAAGATTACAAATATATATGCTTTATTGGAGGTAATATGTAAGGTTAACTGGCAATTTTCACATATCTAAAACATGTGCAATATTTTTCAGAATTGGACATTCTTACTGTACACTGCTACCACAATCAAAATTGTCTCTGAAAGGTGTTTTAGACGTCACAATCAATTTACATGTCGTACTATTGATAGAGTTCTACGTATTCAAAGTATTCAATATGTTCCATTCTCCTTGTCCCTTGAACATCACTGACATTAAAACTAAAGTTATTGATTGAAAATGTATCAATTTTCATTTTGTATACACTATTCGAGAACTGACATTCCATTCATGAACATTAAATCCTGGAGCAAAACATGCGATCGTATCCGGTTGAATTGTCTCCCCTGCACACTCGAATACCGTGCTTAAGGGGAAAACGGAAAGAATTTCAATGACATTAGGTACTCAACAAAATTCCATACACAACATTATATATTTCAGCCGTCTACAGGAAATTTTGCGCTATCCGGCGTGAAATTGCAGGCCCTTTATGGGCTAGGTTTACAGCAGTATTGCTGCATGAAAATCATACTGTACCTGTTTTATTGGAACCCGCCTTTAGTATATCAGATGATATATGTGGCAATGCTAGGATACTTACCTGGTACAGGGGCTACCGTGATCAGGAACGTATCCACGATGGTTGAGCGCCATGTTGACCCTTGAAACACTAAGAAATCTGTACGGTTTGGTTTGGTTTGGTTTATTTTATTTAACATCCTATTAACAGGTACAATTCTTACGCCCTTCCTGCAGGGACTGAGATAGAAGAAAAAAAATAGAAAAACTTCTTGCATTTTCTGCACAATGCCCATATTTGGCAATAAAAGGGGTATAACTCTAGAAAAAATAATCGTGAATTACGTAAACGAACTCTGGAGGTATCGGGCTATAGCATATTTGTAGCAAGTTTCATCAATATCTGTTGATAAATAAAGGTGTGAAAGCACTAACAATTGGTTTGGTTTCGTTTATTTTGTTAAAACGTCCTATTAACAGCTAAGGTCATTTAAGGACGGCCTCCCGTGCGTGCGACATGCATGCGTGTGGCGAGTGCGTATGTGTGTTTTGGAAGGCTGCGGTATGTTCGTGTTAAGTCTCCTTGTGATAGCCGGATCTTTTGCCGATTTAGAGTGCTACCTCACTGAAGATACTGCCGAAGACACCCAGCAGCACACCCCACCGGTCACATTATACGATTGCACGTTCTGGTCCTAGACGGAACTCAGTGACCCGTTTTGAAGTTTTGAAGGCTTGCTTGAGATTGGAGTTCCGGGAACAGATATATCATCGGTTTCCGCTGTGAGGCCCCAAACACATGGTTTTCAACGGTAACTGGGCAGGACATCGTCGACGTTATAGTTGGGAATGGAATGATCCGTAAGGAACAGTTTGCCATCCATCCAGAGCCGTTGTGAACCAGCGTCGCCTGACTATCAGGGTCAGTGGCTGCCTACGTGGATCGATGATGATTGTATTGCAAACTATTTTGAGAGCTATGGGAAAGTTATCAACTTTTCCCGGGAGACTAGTGAAGTCGCGGGTGTGACACTGGAAACCGGTACTCGTGAAATTACGCTCTTGATTCGCGAGGGTGATCAGGATGACATCCTCACAAAGCTCGGATGTTTGGAAAGACAGCCTTGATTATGGTCCCTGGTCGTCTGCCAATCTGTTAAGGTGTCACCAGGTGAGATCTCAGTGTCCTGTGAGGCCGGTGCAGGCTGTGTCTTACGCCTCTAAGGTCGCACAGTCTGGGCCAGCTCAACAGCCTGGTACAGGGGTTACCGCAATTTTGGATAGCTCGGCTACTAGTCATCGTCATGTCGACGTTGATGTGTTGAAAAGGTCTGTCAGGATGGTTGTGACAGGCCCCAGGAAGCACACAGTCACGAGATTTGAGGTGGTGAAGGCATTGTTAGGGTCAAGCGTATCAGGGGATGATAGGCCGTTTTCAGGTGAGGAACCGAATACATAGTTCGTTACCTTCACCGCAGATAGCTCTGTAGACCATGTCGTCGAGACTGGGCCGTGAAGACACTTACTTTGTTTTAACACCAGAATGTTGTAACCATCGTCGTTTCTATACGGGTTCAGTGGTTACCAACCTGGATATCGATGACGCAATTGCAGAAAATTTTGACGGGTTCTATGGCAGAGTGGTGCATATATCAAGAGAGACTTCTACCATAGGTAAGTAACCGTTGAAACGGGAACTAGGGTATTAAAGCTTGTGATTCGAGAGGGAGATCAGGACAATATCCCTACAGGGCAAGGTGTTTGGGAAGACGGCTCTCATCATGGTGCCTTCTGCAGGTAGGGCGTAAGAATTGTACCTGCTGCCCCCATTGCATGATCGTAAGAGGCGACTAAATTTGGATCTTCTCTTTCTTCTGAACAACTTTCTTCTTCCTAATGTCTCCCTTGACAATACCTCACTTGGTCTTTAGTTAAGCATTCGCCGCTGTGAGGAAGGCGTGGTTATCCTGCTAAGCGCTCAGCATATTGGAGTGGGACGACTGGTTGGCCCGTTGTCAGTATAATGTGACCGGGTGGGTGTTGCTGCTGGTGTCTTCGGCAGTATGCTTCAGTGAGGTACCACTATAAATCGGCAAAAGTTCCGGCCTATCACAGGAGACTTAACACGAACATACCGCAGCCTTCCAAAACACACATACGCACTAAGCACACGCATTCATATCGCAAACACGGGAGGCCGTCCGTTAATGACCTTAGCTGTTAATAGGACGTTAAACAAAATAAATCAAACCAAACAAAATCATCATGGTGCCGGTCGTCCACCGGTGGTCTCCGCTGCCAGCAGGTTGGACAGTGAGGTCACAGTGCCCAGAAAGACCTGAGCAGATCACGATGGTGTCCTACGCTGCGAAGGTTTCGCAATGTGTCTCTGGTATTCCTTTGCCCGAGGTTTCGCCTCTTCCGAGTCAGTCTCAGCTTGCGGTAGAGGAACAACCGGAAACGTTGTCTGATGGGGATGCCGCGAGCCCCTCGACCGGAGGGAGCGGCCCTGAGGATGTGTTACCAGGGAAGCGTGCGTGTCCGGAGGTCGATGAGGACGGCTTCGTGAAGACGAAGGGGGAGACATTCTAATGTTTCCCCCTTACTCTTGTCGAATGGAGATATAGTCCAGGACAAATCACCCCAGGGCATGCTATGGAATTGGAGGAGGAAGAAGAGAACCTATCGGATACTTCGGATGGTCCTCTTGTTATTAACGATTGGTTTGGTTTGGTGTATTTGTTTAACCTATTAACAGCTAAGGTCATTGACGAGAATTCCTAGTTGTAAGTATACGTGTATACATTTAGTTAACGGACATTTTTATTCCCAATTGACAACGGCGGCGGTACAACGAACCCTACTTGACCTTAGCGTGTTCACGGACTATGCTTTATTTTCTTACCTATTTGGTGTTCCTAGTATCGCATTGTCATCTTTTCTTATTCTTGAATTATTACCTTTGTCATTTACACTACCATTCGATTCCGTATGTTTTTCATCGGCGCTGCATTGTTAGCTTTTATTTGTAAATTCAGTTCACTATTCTGCCGTCTACAGGGAATTTTGCTCTATCCGGCGTGAAATTGCAGGCCCTTTATGGGCTAGGTTTACAGCAGCATTGTTGCATGAAAATCATACTGTATCTCTTTATTGCATCCCGCCTTTAGGATATCAGATGCTATTGTTGCAATGTTTGGTTGGTTATTTTGTTTAACGTCCTATTAACAGCTAACGGTCATTTAAGGACGGCCTCCCGTGCGTGCGACATGCATGCGTGTGGCGAGTCCGTATGTGTTTTGGGAGGCTGCGGTATGTTCGTGTTAAGTCTCCTTGTGATAGGTCGGAACTTTTGCCGATTATAGTGGTACTTCACTGAAGCAACTTTGTTTGTTGTTTGTTTATGTTTTACGGCCATCGACAACTAGGGTCATTTAGGGCCAAACAAAATACTATCGTTTTTTTAAATTTTATTTTTAACGTTAAAATCAGATAAAATTTGTCACTGAAGCATACTGCCGAAGAAACTGCCGCAGCACCAACCCCTTCCGGTCACATAATATACTGACAACGGGCGAACCAGTCGTCCAACTCCTAATATGCTGAGCGCTAAGCAGGAGCAGCAACTACTATTTTTAAAGACTCTGGTATGTCTCGGCTAGGGGACAGAACCCAAAGACTTCCTCACAGGGGCGAACGCTCAACTAAAGGCCAAAAAGTTGAGGCATTGTCAATAGGGAGAACTTAGGAAGAAGTTGTTAAGAAAGAAGAGAAAAGATAAGATCCAAGTTTAGTCGCCTCTTACGATCATGCAATGGAGGCAACAGGTACAATTCTTCGCCCCTACCTGCAGGGAGGTCTATGATTAGATCCAGAGCCAAATTTTTTGGATTTTTCAGAAAAACCCTCACGTATTTCTTTAAAATGGAAAGTGATAGAGGGAAAAAGAAATTCATAGAGAAAAACCGATTCTTCTCTGTTTCTAATTCTAGTGATATTTTGGCTGCTTTTCGGGATATTTATGTGAAACTTTTTACTGAGGAAGCTATCAATTTTGAGCTGGCCGATGAAAATCTTCCCAAACTTAACGCACTTTGATTGTCAATGTGTGAAGGTCCTATAGGGAAGCAGGAACTTCTGTTGGGTTAAAACATATGACAAATAATAAGTCCCCTGGAAGTGATGGCTAACAAAAGAATTTTATCTTACGTTTTTTTATTTGTTTAGTGATCTGCTAGTTTCGTTATATAATGCCGTCTTTCAGGGGTGAGCTATGTGACACCCAAAACCTATCCTATACCTATATTTCTTTGTTGGTAATTTGGTTTGGTTTATTTTGTTTAACGTCCTATAACAGCTAAAGTAATTAGGACGGCCTCCCGTGCGGCTTGGTTTGGTTTGGTTTATTTTGTTTAACGTCCTATTAACAGCTAAGGTCATTTAAGGACGGCCTCCTGTGCGTGCGACATGCATGCGTTGTAGCGAGTGCGTAGTGTGGTTGGGAGGCTGCGGTATGTTCGTGTTAAGTCTCCTTGTGATAGGCCGGATCTTTTGCCGATTAGAGTGCTACCTCACTGAAGCGCTAAGCAGGAGCAGCAACATACCATTTTTTAAAGACACTGTATGTCTCGGCCAGGGGATATAACCCAAAGCCTTTCTCACAGGAGCGAACGCTCAAATCAAGGCCAAAAGTGAGGCATTGTCAAGGGAGACATTATGAAGAAGAAAGTTGTTCAGAATGAAGAGAAAAGATATAAGATCCCAAATTTAGTCGCCTCTTACGATCATTCAATGGGGGCAGCAGGTACATTCTAACGCCCCGCCTGTAGGGCTTTTGTTGTAAGATCCAAATAATTCTTATAATTGAAAAAACTGGAGGCCTATTTCCATATTAATATAGACTACAAAATTTTATCTAATGTGATTACCAACAGATTAAGTAAAGTTATTCATAAACTTGTTGGCACTGACCAGACATGTGCGATAAAAGACCGATCTATTTTTGAAAATTGTCATTTACTCCGTAATATTGTTGATCAAAAGATTAAAATGTGCATTTATATCTCTTGACCAAGAGTTGGTTGGTTTATTTTGTTAACGTCCTATTAACAGCTAAGGTCATTTAAGGACGGCCTCCCGTGCGTGCGACATGCATGCGTATGTGTGTTTTGGGAGGCTGCGCTAGTTCGTGCTAAGTCTCCTTGTGATAGGCCGGAACTTTGCCGATTTAAAGTGCTATTTAACTGAAGCATACTGCCGAAGACACCCAGCGGACACCCCACCGGTCACATTATACTGACAACGGGCGAACCAGTCGTCCCACTCCTAATATGCTGAGCGCTAAGCAGGAGCAGCAACTACCATTTTTAAAGACTCGGTATGTCTCGGCTAGGGACAGAACCCAAAGCCTTCTCACAGGGGCGAAACGCTCAACTGAAGACCAAAAGTGAGGCATTGTCAAGGGAGACATTAGGAAGAAGAAAGTTGTCCAGAAGAAGAGAAAAGATATCCCAAATCCTTTAGTCGCCTCTTACGATCATTAATGTTGGCAGCAGGTACAATTATTACGCCCTACATGCAGGCAGCGTCGGAATGGAAGTAACAAGACCTATGCGCCATACCGTTACCCGTTTTGAAGTGGTCCAGCGCTCTGTTGATTGTGTTTGGTTTGGTTTATTTTGTTTAACGTCCGATTAACATCTAAGGTCATTTAAGGACGGCCTCCCATGCGTGCGACATGTATGAGTGTGGTGAGTGCGTGTGTGTTTTGGAGGCTGCGGTATGTTCGTGTGAAGTCTCCTTGTGATAGGCCGGAACTTTTGCCGATTTAAAGTGCTATCTCACTGAAGCATAATGTCAAAGACACCCAGCAGCACACCCCACCCGGTCACATTATACTGACAAACGGGCGAACCAGTCGTCCAATTCCTAATATGCTGAGCGCTAAGCAGGAGTAGCAACTACCATTTTTAAAGACTGGTATGTCTCGGCCAGGGGACAGAACCCTAAGCCTTCCTCACAGGGGCGAACGCTCAACCCAAAGTCCAAAAGTGAGGCATTGTCAAGGGAGAATTAGGAAGAAGAAATTTTCTAAGAAAGAAGAGAAAAGATAAGATCCCAAATTCAGTCGCCTCTTACGATCATGCAATGGGGGCAGCAGGTACAATTCTTACGCCCTACCTGCAGGGCAGCTGTTGAAAGGAGGCCTACCAGGGGAAGTAATATGTTCTGTGTTTCGATGCGAGTCGCCAAACACGTGGTTCGTGACTGTGGTTCCGAGGACTCGGTTGACGAAATGGTTGAAAGGGGGCCCTATAAATGACAAGTATTTCACGTTGTCCTCTCAATCCCTATGATCAGAGACGTCTTACTGTACGTGTACGGTGGCTACCGTCCTGGATTCAGATGACTCGATATCAGAGATTTTTTTGGGAGGTCTTCCATGTATCATGTATCGGGAGACAGCGTCATCGGGAATGTGACTTTAGAGACAGGTACGAGGTACTCACTTTAGTTATCCGAGAGGGCGACCAGGACCGCATCCCTTACAAGACCAAGCTTTTGGGAAGACCGCGCTCATCATGGTGCCTGGCCGTTCGCCAGTGTGTCTGAGGTGCCAGCAGGTGGGGCATGTTCGATCCCAGTGTCCGGGGAGGCCCACAGACTGGTAGGGTGTCGTATGGTCAAAGGTAGCCGAGTCTACGGCCTCTTGCCACCACACGACCAGGTCCCTGCCAGTCAGCCGGACGAAGGAGGAGTCCGCGAGCCTCTCGTCCAGAGCGAGCGGATCGGTGGATCTCACCTCAGGGAAACGTAGTCCGAGGTCGATGATGAGGGGTTCAAGGTTACCAAGAGAGGGAAGCATTTCGTTCATCCCCAGCATTTAAGACTGACGGGAATTTGTTTCCGGGACAGGATCCAGTGATGGAGTATGATTGGGGATGAGGGAATGAGACCCTATCGATATTAGCATAGACTGTTGATTTTTTTTTTAGTGATGGCCATTATTTACATATATCGACAATGGCGGCGGTTCAGCGATCCCTTTATGACCACAGCGTGTCCATGGAATTTCATATCACAACCTAAATGGTGTTTCATTTGATCTTATGTTTATTCGTTAATTATTGGCAACCTTTCAGTGTGTCAACTTCTACCTTTACAAATGTTTTCTAGTATTCGGAATTGTACCTGCTGCCCCCATTGCATGATCGTAAGAGGCGACTAACTTTGGGATCTTATCTTTTCTCTTTCTTAACAACTTTCTTCTTCCAATGTCTCCCTTGACAATGCCTCACTTTTGGCCTTTAGTTGAGCGTTCGCCGCTGTGAGGAAGGTTTGGGTTCTGTCCCCTAGCCGAGACATACCGAGTCTTTAAAAATGGTAGTTGCTACTCCTGCTTAGCGGTCAGCATACTTGGAGTGGGACGACTGGTTCGCCCGTTGTCACTGTAATGTGACCGGGCGGGGTGTGCTGCTGGGGTCTTCGGCAGTATGCTTCGTGAGTGTAGCACTATAAATCGGCAAAAGTTCCGGTCTATCACAAGACCCAACACGAACATACCACAGCCTCCCAAAACACACATCGCACTCACCACACGCATGGATGTCGCACGCCACGGGGAGCCGTCCTTAATGACCTTAGCTGTTAATAGGACGTTAAACAAATAAAACAAACCAAACCAAACATTGTCTGCCATTTTCTAAACAATGTCTGTATGCGTATGCGATCTGATTTCACCCGTTTTCCCCAGTTTGGTTTGGTTTGTTTTCCCCAGACCATTTTCTCTGAGTACTGGTGTACTACCAATATTTTGTGCTCCATCCAAGACGATAAACTGGTATCCGATCTGTTTCCATTATAATTACATGTTACCTATTGCTTTAAAAATTACTTTTTAATTAGTATATCATTAGTTTGGTTGTAATTGATGTTTAACGTAGTTGTTATATGTTTATTAGGTTTCAAAAGATATGCACTTGTAAGTGTATTGTTGTATTTTGGTGTTAAGTATTCATAATGTTTCTTTCTTTAGGTTATTTTCATAATCTTGCCATACTGTTTATATTGTTCTGTTTCGTGATAACATGTCTAGATAGTTAATTGCAAGAATCCATGTCCATCCCGCTGTTGGGGGGTAATTGCACCTACCAGGGCTACCGGTTGTCCAGTGAAACCTGGCATCATGAGGCATGTCCAAAGGCGTTTTATATGTAAAAGTGTATAATACTGAGTAAAATTTTATGAAACTTACAAAAAAGGTGCCCCCAGGTCGAGGCCTAACCATTGCACTCGGTCGGGCTGATAATCCCAAATGCGGATTATAAGCCCTGTTCATAAAGTAACAAGAGAACAACTATGCCCACGTATATAGCGACATTCAACGCACATTACACTTAATCCACATGCTTTATGGTATTGGTTTCCTAAGAAAATGATAAACCAGCAACACAAAGAATGCTACAGAGTACCAAACACAGTATAATTCAACGCGTTCAAGGTTGATAATTTCCAAACGAATGGCCAATCGTAATTTCAATATGCATTCACATTATGTACTCTTAACATCACCGAAAACTATTTTAATAGTGGTAGCATTTGCTCCGGGTATCATGCAAAATATATTCTTCACATGTCACACAAGGTATCACACTACAGTAGACAGCCTGGCCATGGGCGATTTTTGTTTAAGCAAATAACTCCTGTATTATGATATGCATAAAAAACGAAATGTACATTATAATGGTATATTCAGTATGAAGTAGTACATACAGATGATGATGATGATGATGACACCGATATTAATGTAGCACCTGGCAGATCAGGGGAGACAACTACACGTCAATCTAGATTTGGCAAGAATTTTAAAGCATCCCAATAGATATTCTCATTACTATTATGTAATACAAAATTTTTGAGAAATGACGAGAAAAGAGTATGATAAAAATCATTTAATAAGATAGGGTAAAGTTTATGAAATTCAAACGAAAATGCAAGCTTTAAAGTTCTGCTGTCAATGTACTCACTTCACTTTGTAGTTGATGAACAATGTTGTCATTGTGGATCAAAAATACATTGAACGGAGACATTTTTACTTGTTCCATTAAAAGGTTACCCAAACAATGGACGTCTTGGAAGTGGACGTTACTGTGAAGGATCTGGATGATGACCTTTTTGGAGGCCAGGTATGGCGTGCCCTGTCGGGGGATGCGGATCCATGTTTGCCAAGTATATGGACACTGGAATCGGATCCATCAGCATTTTTGTGACCTACTTTTGTTGTCAACGGTGGGGCGTTTCGGGCGATGAGGAGGAATCAGTTGCAGCGCCACCTACGGATACGACCTAACTGCGCTATTAACTCTTTCAGTACCGTTTGTGACTAGTCGACATAAAATGTTCTCCCTCTTCCCGTTGTCGACTATAGTCCACATAAAAATGTGTTCCGTCTTCCCCGCTGTCGACGACTATAGTCGACAGACTAAGTTGACTTTTTTAAAGTGTTGATTTGTTGACAGCATCAACCGATAAATACAGTTACCAAATGCAATGATTTATAAAATGTGTTCAAAGCTTTGAAACAAACACTTGGTTGTTAAATAATGTTTATTTCGTTTGTTTACGTGTTTTTTTTGATAGAGTAATAGTTCATATTTTCTCAATATGTTCTTAATGTAAACAATATGGCGGCTTGCTACATTTGCATTTTAGATATCAGAGTCTAGGACGTTTTCAGTGTGATAAATCTGATCTAGATCTTATTTGTTAAATATTTCTTAATCATGTACAAAGATAACACTAACCTTCTGTTTCTATATGAAAATAACAACACACCAAAAATGCACATGTAGTCAGCCATTTGTTTAAACTTCCGGGGGGGAGCCTAATAACTACCTCCGGTACGGAATCCGGAAAGAACACAAAGTACGGAAAGAGTTAAGGAAGCAAGCTTCTGAGTGCTAGGGGCACAGAGTCCCCAAATAGCAAGTTTATAAATCCGTAGGAGACGGAGATGCCAACTTATGCGGCCGGACGTCATTGATGACTCAGAGAAGGGAGAGCCAGCGGAGGCAGGAGCGGTTGATTTATCCATACTCGCGTCGCGAATAGTGTCTGGGGGCCCGAGATCAGGAGGTAGTTCCTCTTGGTCGAGGGCAGGCCATCATCCAAACTCAGGTTCGCTGGTTAAGGGGTATGGGTAGTTACCCAGAACAATACTCGCCCCTGGAGGTTGATTTTGATCAATTTGCTGTTGATGAGGACTGAAAAAGAGAGAAAAGGGAATTATTATTGTGACTATGTCTAAGTGGGAGTGGATTTGAATTTTCCCGATTTCTTATTGTTTTTTTTTTTATTATTATAATCGGTGATGCATGTATGTTCACTGAAAATAAATATGTTTATACATGTGGATTGAATATGTAATTTAAAACTTGAATCAGTTCAATTGTAAGTGCTAATTGATAACTCATAACTAAATGTGGTGTATGAATTGATGAAGTATTTTTAGTAATGAAATTCATCCTACATCTATTGTAACATTGTAATTTACAGAGTTCATGAATTATTATGTAGTAATAGATTCTTTCTTTAATTATGTGATCATATGTTTTTAAGCACTTTAAATTTATTAATGGTTTTTATATTAATATTGTTATACCCATATTGACGATAGAGGAAGGTAGTTGAAATTAGTTAGGGACATATCTCTTTGGATAAATGTTATCTCGCTTTCTGAGAGTGACTTGATATATTGTATATATTACCTGTCGGTTTGGCTGCGTTAACTGTGTAGGGTTTGGTTGGTTTGGTTTATTTAGTTTAACGTCCTATTAAGCTAAGGTCGTTTAATGACGGCCTCCCGTGCGTGCGACATACATGCGTGTGGTGAGTGCGTATGTGTGTTTTGGGAGGCTGCGGTATGTTCGTGTTAAGTCTCCTTGTTTTGTTTGTTTTGTTTGTTTATGTTTTACGGCCCATCGACAACTAGGGTCATTTAGGGCCAAACAATATTCTAACATGTTTATTTTTAAAAGTTAAAATCAGATAAAATTTGTCATTTTTAAAAGCATCCGTATTGTATATTTACATCATTATAATAAAAGGTGGTTAAAATGGTAAAATATATATATGTACCATTATGTGAAATAATATGTACGAATAGATTATGTGAACTTTGTTATAAATAGAACGTCAAAGAGAGTAACGTAAAAGACATCAAAGTCTATAAAATGATCGATTTCTTTCAAGTAGCTAAATATTGTTTCGAATCCACGGAACTGAAAGGGTTTTCATATCCGGTACTCGAAAGTATTTATCACGAATGTGCTTGAAATCGGAACATTCTATTAAAAAATGCTGCACTGTGAATTGAACATCACATGCATAACACACCGGTGGATCCTCTCGTTTCAAAAGGAACGAATGAGTAGGATATGTGTGCCCGGTACAGAGCCGAGAGAGGACTATTTCCTCTCTACGATCCTTCCGACTTGGTTTTGATGTTTAAGTTTTGGTTGTACTTTAAAAAGTTTGTTGCTCGTTTCGAGAGACCAGCGTTGCTGCCATTTACTCTGAATGGCAGAACTAATTACAGGTTTGAAATCTGTATATGGTATTTTAATATTTGTTTGTTGCAGATTGAGAACAAGTTTTGCTTGGCGGTCAACAAGTTCGTTGCCTTTAATTCCGACATGGCTCGGAATCCAAAGTAATGTTACTTTGCATTTTTTAAGATACGAGATATTCGTAAAGCAAAGTTTTGTATGAGTATGTTCTTTGGATCTCGTGATTGTAAATTCTGAAGGAGAGATAGAGAGTCGGAACAAATTATTGCCTTTCTGATGCGTTGTTCTTCGATATGGTCGAGGGCCAAATCGATGGCACATTCTTCCGCAGAGAAGATAGAGGCACCATCTGGTAAGCGGATTGAAGAGCAATGGTGATCGGAATAGCATGCTGCGGATACCTTTACTCCATCTTTTGAGCCATCAGTGTAGATCTGAACATGATCAGGAAAATCTGCAATACAAGATTTGTGCTCTTCGGGTATACACTCGACTTTGCCCTCTCATGTAGAGTAAGGTTACATCAGGTGTTTCGATAAGCACGGTGGTACATCAGTTACGGTGTACTCGCCTATGTTGTCTAAACTGAGTTAAGTCCTGAAGAAAGTTAGAAATTCTAAATGCCAATGTGGTAAAAGTTTTTGGTTTTGATTAAATATGTTTTGGTATTTCGGATTGACAACAAGGTCAAAAGCCGGATTTTTCGGGTTGGATTTTAATTGAACGGCTATTGAAGAGAAAGTTTTTTCCTTCTGTCATTTAGGGATGGTTCATTTGCCTCAACATAAAGGCTCTGCACAGGTGTTGTTTCGAAAAGCACCAAGTACTAGACGTAATCCTTGGTTTTGGATAGGATCCAGCATCTGCAGGTAAGAATTTCGTGCCGATCCATAAACGATGGAGCCATAGTCGAGTTTGATCGAATAAGTGCCCTATAAAGGCGCAGAAGCATTTCGCGGTCTGCACCCCAGTCAGTATGGGATAGTACTCGTAAAATGTTCATTGCCTTTGAGCACTTATCTTTCAAGTATTTATATGTGGAACAAAGGAGAGTTTCGAATCGAAAATTAGTCCGAGGAATTTAGTCTGCTCGACATCTGGAATGTGTGATACCGTTTATGTAAGATCTGGATCATTATGTGGTTTTCGTTTTTGGCAGAAGTGCATGCAGACAGTTTTTGATCTGGAGAATTTAAAGCCGTTTTCACATCCGCCCATGTTTGTAGTTTGCCTAAACATTGTTGAAGTTGTCGTTCTATCGTGTGCATGTTCTTCGACTATAGCAGATCAAGAAGTCATCGACGAATAGAGACCCTTCAGTCGACTTACCGAGACTTTAGTTATACTGTTGATTTTCACACCAAAATTTGTTACGGAAAGGATCCCACCCTGAGGGACTCCCATTTCCTGTTTTGCTGTTTCGGAATAAGTTGAACCTACGCAACTTTAAAAATGTCTGTCAGATAAAATAGTTTGAAATGAATTTTGGGAGATTCCCACGTAAAACCAATTTCATGCAGGTTAAGTCTCCTTGTTGATAGGCCGGAACTTTTGCCGATTTATAGGGGCTACCTCACTGAAGCATACTGCCGAAAAACACGACATAAAAGTGGTTTGTGTAAATATGTTTGGGTGCAATCAGTGCGTATGAATTCAGAATGGGTACGAGTAGTTTCTAGCATTTCCTATTTCGTTTGATGTGACATGACAAATGTTTTTTTTATAGAACGAGGACAATTTCCTCCTGGAGCAAAACATACCTTCATACCCGGGTTGAATTGTCTCCCTGCACACTCGAATACCGTGTTTTAATCTAACTTTAAAAAATATATAAATAATAATAAAATACCATGTCTACCTAAACGTGTTGCAGAGGTCTGTCCGTTTTGTTTTTCCGGATCAAGGAGACAAACCGTCACTCGTTCCGAAATTGTGAAGCTGTTGCTTGCTGCTGGCGTTCCTTGGGAGGAAGCCAAGTGGAGGTATTTTACAATGAATTTGCTGTCCATGGAATTTCGTGATATTTTAAAAAATTAATATTTAAAAAAAAATAATACTCTCCTTAAAGTGATCGGTGTCATGTTTATATTGCATTTTAAACTGTTTAAGAAATATAATCATGATTTTTCAGATGGTAATTTTGAAATGTCAACCACAAAATAGTTTTATTCGAAGTTTTTCAACTGTAACAAAGGCACCACGTGTCGTCAGAATTTTTCCATTAGTAGACTTCGGTCGAGTTTTCCTTAATATTTGTTAAGTTTTTAGATATCCGCTCTAAGGATGTTGTGTTTAAAATTGTTTAGGATAGTCTGTGCTGGTTAATTACCGGATGCATTAATTTGGAATTGTTTCATAAACAATGATGGTATTTAAACCATTCCACACCTGTTTTATGGATGTTTTTTCATTCAACCTTTAGTATCTTTAGTTAACTCTTTGATACACAATATATCAGATAAAAAGGTTCCTATTGATTCGGAACTTTGGGGTTTCCATGCCCCTGTTAATCTTACCCTAAAAGTGAAGTCCCTCTCGTCCATTGGTATACCCGTTGCTCCAGGAACTTATACAAAGAGTCTCTTACTTATTCACTTGTCTGCCACTTTCTCAATAATGTAACTATGCGTATGCATCTGATTTTACCCGTTTCTCTTCGAATGGTCTCCTGAGTATTTGGGGTACTGCAGGTATTTTATTCTCTATCCATGAGAATAACTGGTCACTAAACTTCTTCTGTAGTGTCATTTGTAATCTTGTGAATTGTACTTTCTTGTATTACGTTTCTTACTTAAGCATTTACTACTTTTGATGTTATATTAAGTTAAACTGGTATTCTGTTTTACTTCGATTTTACTTGTAAATATGTGAATACAAATTTTATCAAACTTTAAAAAATACCAATCCGAATCATGTCGACCTAGACGTGGTAGAAAGGTCCGTCCGGTTTGTTTCCGGTTCCAGGAGATAAACCGTCACACGTTCGAGATTGTGAAGCTGTTGCTTGCTGGTGGCGATCTGGGGAGGAAATTGTTTCTGTATTTCGATGTGAAGCGCCCGCATATGGTTCGTGACGTTAAACTCCCCGGATCTAACTGATGACGTGTTTGAAAAGGGAACCCTGAAGGAAACTCACTTTACACCCCGTTACCAGAGCATTGTGACCAACGCCGCCTCTCTATCCAGGCCCAATGGTTACATACTTGGATTTCGAATGATGTTATCGCGGAATACTTTGACCGTTGGTGTCTTCGGCAGTATGCTTCAGGGAGTGGGCACTATAAACCGGCCTATCACAAGGAGACTTATAACGAACATACCGCAGCCTCCCAAAACACACATCCTTAAATGACCTTAGCTGTTAATAGGACGTTGAACAAAATAAATCAAATCAAACCAAAACGTCTTAGAACAGCAGAGGGAGATATGTATGATAATTAGGGAGGGAGACCAAGACAGGATCCCTGACAGGGCCCGGCTTTTTGATAAAATTCCCCTTGTCATGGTGCCTGGGCGGCCTCCGATATGCCGGGGTGCCAGCAGGTGGGACATGTCCGGTTCCTAGTGTCCCGAGAGATCAGAGCCGACGACTCGCGTATCTTACGCCAAGTAGCCCAGTCTACGAATGTTCAATCATTGACACTGTGGATTCGCAGTCGGAGCAGAGCACACCAGCCTGCCCAAAGGAGGCTGCCGCGAGCCCCTCGCCAAGGGAGCGGTACAGATGTGTCGATATCTACAAAGCGTATGTTCGCGATATCGATGAGGACGGGTTTAAAGTAACAAAGAAGGGAAGGCTTCGTCGTTTTCGCCAGTGGTCTGTCCACGGGTATGTAGTTCCGGACACAGATTCCAGATGACAGTGCATCAGATATGTCTGAGGACAATCTAATGATTGATGAGGACTCGTCTGTGTAGACTGTTGTTGAAAACGGATTTGGACTTCTGACGAACCATGCGGGCACGGATAAATATCGGTTCA
>NW_022979226.1:0-20020 GCF_902652985.1 Pecten maximus
GCTCGTGAATACAGACTAGACATGTCCCTGTGAATAGACTGGACATGTCCCCGTGAATACAGACTAGACATGTCCCTGTGAATACAGACTATACATGTCCCCGTGAATACAGACTAGACATGTCCCCGTGAATACAGACTACACCTGTCCCCGTGAATACAGACTGGACATGCCCCCGTAAATACAGACTATACATGTCCCTGTGAATACAGACTAGACATGTCCACGTGAATACAGACTAGACATGTCCCCGTGAATACAGACTAGACAAGTCCCCGTGAATACAGACTGGACATGTCCCCGTGAATATAGACAAGACATGTTCCTGTGAATAGTGAATACAGACTAGACCTGTCCCCGTGAATACAGACTGGACATGTCCCTGTGAATACAGACTGGACCTGTCCCCGTGAATACAGACATGTCCCCGTGAATACAGACTAGACATGTCCCCGTGAATACAGACTAGACATGTCCCTGTGAATACAGACTGGACATGTACCTGTGAATACAGACTAGACATGTCCCCGTGAATACAGACTAGACATGTCACCGTGAATATAGACTGGACATGTCCCTGTGAATACAGACTATACATATCCACGTGAATACAGACTGGACATGTCCCCGTGAATACAGACTAGACATGTCCCCATGAAAACAGACTAGACATGTCCACGTGAATACAGACTATACATGTCCCCGTGAATACAGACATGTCCCCGTGAATACAGACTAGACATGTCCTTGTGAATACAGACTAGACCTGTCCCTGTGAATACAGACTAGACATGTCCCTGTGAATACAGACTGGACCTGTCCCCGTGAATACAGACTAGACATGTCCCCGTGAATACAGACTAGACATGTCCCCGTGAATACAGACGGGACATGTCCCCGTGAATACAGACTAGACATGTCCCCGTGAATACAGACTATAAATGTCCCCGTGAATACAGACTAGACATGTCCCCGTGAATACAGACTATACATGTCCCCGTAAATACAGACTATACATGTCCCTGTGCAAACTGCATCTTACCATTGTAGTCCAAAATGAAAAGTAAAAATAACAATCACATAGCATCAGGGAAGCATTCAAGAATTAAAATCAGTGTATAATTGATGGGTTAGAATTTTTATGAAGCTGTGGGCGAACAAAATATAGTCCTTTGTGGCGACCTGATTTTATGAAAGTTTTTATACAATGCATACTGATATCTCTATATCAACTAACACAAAAGGAGATATTCCCAGTGTAATAGTGTCTGATGTTTGTTTATTTATACAAACCACCTGTTGGGTCAAGGTATAAATAATCGGACTACACTGACCTGTCATGCTGACCTCCGTTATTGATAACAGGTGACTCATCATACTGAGAGTGATAACCAACTTACAGGTAACAGTAATGATTACTGGGGCATACAACCTTAACTTATAGGTAACACAGTAATGATTACTGGGGCATACAACCTTAACTTATAGGTAACACAGTAATGATAACTGGGGCATACAACCTTAACTTATAGGTAACACAGCAATGATTACTGGGGCATACAACCTTAACTTATAGGTAACACAGTACTGATTACTGGGGCATACAACCTTAACTTATAGGTAACACAGTAATGATTACTGGGGCATACAACCTTAACTTATAGGTAACACAGTAATGATTACTGGGGCATACAACCTTAACTTATAGGTAACACAGTAATGATTACTGGGGCATACAACCTTAACTTATAGGTAACACAGTAATGATTACTGGGGCATACAACCTTAACTTATAGGTAACACAGTAATGATTACTGGACATACCACTTTAACTTATAGGTAACACAGTAATGATTACTGGGGCATACAACCTTAACTTATAGGTAACACAGCAATGATTACTGGGGCATACAACCTTAACTTATAGGTAACACAGTAATGATTACTGGGGCATACAACCTTAACTTATAGGTAACACAGTAATGATTACTGGACATACCACTTTAACTTATAGGTAACACAGCAATGATTACTGGGGCATACAACCTTAACTTATAGGTAACACAGTACTGATTACTGGGGCATACAACCTTAACTTATAGGTAACACAGTAATGATTACTGGGGCATACAACCTTAACTTATAGGTAACACAGTAATGATTACTGGGGCATACAACCTTAACTTATAGGTAACACAGTAATGATTACTGGGGCATACAACCTTAACTTATAGGTAACACAGTAATGATTACTGGGGCATACAACCTTAACTTATAGGTAACACAGTAATGATAACTGGGGCATACAACCTTAACTTATAGGTAACACAGTAATGATCACTGGGGCATACAACCTTAACTTATAGGTAACACAGCAATGATTACTGGGGCATACAACCTTAACTTATAGGTAACACAGTAATGATTACTGGGGCATACAACCTTAACTTATAGGTAACACAGTAATGATACTGGGGCATACAACCTTAACTTATAGGTAACACAGTAATGATTACTGGGGCATACAACCTTAACTTATAGGTAACACAGTAATGATTACTGGGGCATACAACCTTAACTTATAGGTAACACAGTAATGATTACTGGGGCATACAACCTTAACTTATAGGTAACACAGTAATCATTACTGGGACATACCACTTTAAACTTATAGGTAACACAGTAATGATTACTGGGGCATACAACCTTAACTTATAGGTAACACAGAAATGATTACTGGGGCATACAACCTTAACTTATAGGTAACACAGTAATGATTACTGGGGCATACAACCTTAACTTATAGGTAACACAGTAATGATTACTGGACATACCACTTTAACTTATAGGTAACACAGCAATGATTACTGGGGCATACAACCTTAACTTATAGGTAACACAGTACTGATTACTGGGGCATACAACCTTAACTTATAGGTAACACAGTAATGATTACTGGGGCATACAACCTTAACTTATAGGTAACACAGTAATGATTACTGGGGCATACAACCTTAACTTATAGGTAACACAGTAATGATTACTGGGGCATACAACCTTAACTTATAGGTAACACAGTAATGATTACTGGACATACCACTTTAACTTATAGGTAACACAGAAATGATTACTGGGGCATACAACCTTAACTTATAGGTAACACAGCAATGATTACTGGGGCATACAACCTTAACTTAAAGGTAACACAGTAATGATTACTGGGGCATACAACCTTAACTTATAGGTAACACATTAATGATTACTGGGGCATACAACCTTAACTTATAGGTAACACAGTTATGATTACTGGGGCATACAACCTTAACTTATAGGTAACACAGTAATGATTACTGGGGCATACAACCTTAACTTATAGGTAACACAGTAATGTTTACTGGACATACAACCTTAACTTATAGGTAACATAGTAATGATTTCTGGGGCATACAACCTTAACTTATAGGTAACACAGTAATGATTACTGGGGCATACCACCTTAACTTATAGGAACAAAGTAATGATTACTGGACATACAACCTTAACTTATGGGTAACACAGAAATGATTACTGGGGCATACAACCTTAACTTGTAGGTAATACAGTTATGATTACTGGGGCATACAACCTTAACTTATAGGTAACACAGTAATGATTACTGGGGCATACAACCTTAACATAAAGGTAACACAGTAATGATTACTGGGGCATACAACCTTAACTTATAGGTAACACAGTACTGATTACTGGGGCATACAACCTTAACTTATAGGTAACACAGTAATGATTATTGGGGCATACCACCTTAACTTATAGGTAACACAGTAATGATTACTGGGGCATACCACCTTAACTTATAGGTAACACAGTAATGATTACTAGGCACAACTTGGGACCAATTGAAACCTATATATCCCTTCAGTACTTGTTCAAAACTAGCAGTAAAATAAATTAATTGTCAAAATCCAAGAGTGCTGTCTCTTGGCGTGCTGTTCTCTGATCAGTCCTTAAATGCAATATGCACAAAAAGGGACAAAGTTGAACTCACATATGAAACTTGAGAAAGATCCCTTCAGTGCTTTCTGAGAAATAGGGATATCAAACTTCAATTGTCAAATTCCAAGATGGCTGCCTGTTGGCCATGTTGTTTTCATGCTGGTCCCAAAATGAAATATGCATAACTAGGGACTACATCTCCGAAAAAAAAAAAAATCACTAATGATCAGTGTTCATATGTACTACATGTATATCTCCCAACAAACCCAAATCACTAATTCTTGAAAAATAAGTCAAACTAAAACAATCTCTATTCACAATTTAATTGCCTGGCATCAATTCAGTTGAGCACAATTCAAATTGTTCCACAATTTTTAGTCCTGTAATGAGGAATGCGTACCAACAAAGTTTGCTGCCAACAGATACAATTATGGTGTATGCTCTCAAGAGACAATTTTTCTGGAGTTGAACACCTTGATACCGTTCTGTAACGAAGAACGTGCGTATTTGAGCAGTAATCCTCCTACATCTACCTTCACTGTCGTCAGGTCACTGTATAAAATAAATACATTATGTTGTTATATACCTCAGCCAGTGACTTTGATATAATACAAGTACTATATATACTAGTTCCAACTCACACCTTTTAAACTTCTACCTGCTTACCAACACAGAAGTGAATTTACCTTGCCCCAACATCTGTACAATATTTCAATGTCCTTTCTTCCATATTCAGTTTCCCAATCTTATCAAAACAATTTGAAAACATTTCTCCACACATAACACCAGTACATAATAATTCCAGCTTTAATATTAAAATCCTTCTTTATCTGAAATTTTGACACCAACAATGATTTTTTCTGTTTAGTTACAAAAGATGAATCAAAGAATAAGCAAATATTTGAATCTAGATGATTATTTTGTAGTGTATTAATTAAGGACCGAGAATGAGTATTTATAATATCGACCAGTATATGTGATATATTGCTAATACATCCCTATAGTCTATGCATGATATTATAATGGTAATCTTATTCTAATGTTTTGGGTGCTTAAATTTTAAAAAAAGAAAGAAAAATTACTGTGTGTGTTCCTTATCAGGTCTAAATTATACACTTCAAACAAAAATAGACTATTTTGCTTTCTTAAGCTTGTAAAATCCTTAAAGTAAATACATCTCAAATATCCATACTGTTATTTGATACTTGCCGAACAAATGGTGAGATTTCATCTAAAGTCCACTTTTCCCGAGTCCTGAAGAGTGCATCAAAACGTTCAGCGACATCCTCTGGGAGATTTTCAACAGGAAAGTACCATATGACCTCCGGCTTACTGCTACGATCGATCAGTGCCATACCCTGCACAATGTGTCAAATAAGTAAACCACTATGACATATATAGGCTGTAACATCATCATAAAATTATTCAATTTAAACATTGTCACTATACCTTGTCCAAAACGTTTTTGTCAACAAAGATATTTTCTGTTCAAACAAATTGCAAGCTCATATCTTTTTAAATATCTTGCCAAGCCTGACTTGACTTCCTCAAATAAATATAAAACACATGTCAATTCCGAAATTGAGTGAATGAGCCAAAAAAAACCAGGAATTTCTTGTTTTTCACCCAAAGTTTGACCACAGTAATTGAAATTCCATTACTGTAGTGGTAATTCTATTTTGCCCAACTCTTATACGGAGTCAATCTACTATACACGAAATTTGTCTGCTGTAGTTCTTTGAAGAAACTGAGCTAACTTCTTAGGTGGGTACCATCATTGAAATCATATCACAACAAACTGGAACAGTGCTATATCGTGTTGCAATATGTTTTGACACTGGATTGTGATATACGAATATACCGGTTAACCGCGGTAGCCCTAATTGTAATGGGTATCTATGAACTTGCTGGGTTGATGGTTCAGGGTGTATGTATTAGTTAGCAATTGGCTTACAGTTCTAATTATTTGTTTTAATTGTTAAACAGTTATGCTCGTGACACTTCAATTATGCCTGAATTTAACTAAAATCAAAGGGCCAAAGGCCCTAAGAAATGTCAGGGTCTGAGGTCATAAAATAAAAAATTTAAAATTGAATTTATAGTTAGACAGCTACATTTGTATTAGATGAAATGTCTTAATCTGGTTATTCCTATTACCGTATATATATATTAAAGAAAACATGTATGATTAACATATTTATCTGCTGAAAAGTTTCCAATAGCTGAGTATAGTTCTTTCTCTGACCTAATTATTTAATGTTTGTGGAAGATTATTGATATACATGTACTTCTGAATCAGTAAAGCTGCTTGTAAACTTGAAAAAAAATCAACTGAAGGACGGTTTATTAACAGTTACATGTACTGTACAACCAGAGATATAATCCATGATGTACACACCCTAAGTTTTTTTATCTATACCATAAGATGTTAATTAGGCCTAGCAAACACCTATTTTATTACCCCTAGTAACATCGAAAATGCATATTTCACCTCCGATATAAAACTACGGTCGTGCTGTCGGTCACGCTGTCCGACGAGACATATATAGGCCTACAGTTTTGACAAACAAAATGCTAGTACTGTGGTACATCATGATCAGTCACGGATCATAATCGTTAGATTCTTTTCAAATAAACGAATAATAATCTAATTTAACAAAATCCTCATGAAAAACGACATTGTAGTTTGTTACAACTTGCCATCAATTCCTGTTGACATTTCTTGCGTATTCTAGCGACATACAAATAAATATGAAACTGTGAACGGTCGCTGGTTTAATTACATTAGACATAACTGCCATTTTGGCTGATGATCACGTGATTAGTCACGTGACAGCTGAAGTTATCCCTGTTTCGCTGCAGAACTATTTATAGATTTGTAAACATTTGACTACGTAAACACGGTTGGTTTTAGGCTTATATGAAATGTTCCTGCATATGATCTCAGGATGAACAGCTTTTATGAGTCTAAGACATGTGGACAGCTTCTCTGTGGACGCATGTAAATTTCCACGACGATCAAACTGAATTTTTTTACTTTCGTTTTCAAGGCAGGATGGAGACAGAACTACGTAATCCTTCGCCAACAAAATTGCATATACTAATGAGGAAAATGTTATATTTATAGTCTAAAATAGTTTAGAACACCGAAAATCCATATTTCATTTTAAGTAATTGCAGTAAACACGGGAACCATCGGTTAAATCGTGTCAATAATTGCTGTGTTAAAATAGGAACTATATGTGGCTGCGGATGAATATCATTTGTATTACAGAAAAGAGAAGTTGTTAGCTGGAAACAAATGTGTGATTAACAACATTTACCCACGACTATAACGGCAGGTGCCAAAGGCATCCTGACGTTAAAAACTTTCATCTTTCATAAAGCAAAAACTGAAAATAAGGATCATTATCATAACAAGGTTATTAAAAGACACAGTACCTCTACTTGGTGAAGATATGTCTTCATCCCTGTTGGTACACTCTGCTCCCACACAGATAAGAACTCTTGTAGGTTAAACTGTTAAAACATATCAAAGCATTTATGTAAGAACTTGTTACGTTCACAATCTGTTCAATACTCAACTGGATTTTCTTAAACTAGTATTCTCAAAAATATTTACACGCACAGATGTATGTAACCCTGGTAAATACTAGCCGTAATATACCACTTGGCCAGAGAGATTTTTTTTTTAACTTGATCCGTTGAGCATGAGACTAGTAAGCCAGAGGTCCCGAGTTCGATCCCTAGCGGAGGTAGTGATTTAAATCTAATTGATCATGCGCTCTGTTACATATGTAACAAGAGATCCCAGAGGGATCTTGGCGCCCACCATTGAATGATCCATATAAATCAAATGAAAGACTGATCTTTTCTTTTCCCTTCTTTCACTGTTCTTTCAAAACATTTAATTACTTTATATAACACGATATAGCAAGAGCAATCCGCAATTACCAAAATCCAAGATGACTGCCTGTCGGCCATGTTGTTTTCCGATCTGTCCCAAAATACAATGTGCACAACAAGGGACCAAGGGAAATTTACATAAGAAATTTAGGAAGATCCCTTTCGTATTTTCTGAGAATAGCGATAACAACCTTCAATTGTCAAAATCCAAGATGGCTGTCTGTTACCATGTTGTTTCCCGATCAGTCTAAAAATGCAATATGCACAGCTAGGGACCAGGCGGAACTTACATATGAATTTTTTGAAAGATCCCTTTAGTACTTTCTGAATTGTTTAAGGAGGGATGGACTAATGGAAGGATCACAGACAAGGGATGCAGGGCAATTTGAATAGCCCACCATCTGATGACCGTGGGCTAAAAATCAAAGCTATCAAATAAAATCACGTACTTTTCCAGAATTTCGAAGACACAGCTCAGCAAAGAATTTGCATATTTTGTCCTCATTCAGTGTGTAAAAGGCTGTATCTGAAACAACATTACAGAGAGTATAAAACATAAGACCAGCATGCTACAGAGTGGAGTAGATCAGGAGCTACTTCCACTCTTACCAGTCAATACAGTAGTCTCGGGCTTGTACATTAACATCTGTGGGTTATCATTGTATACAGCCAAATAGGAGATTCATCAATACAATTGTCTTAGATTTACAGTACATCAACATCTGTGGGTTAGTTAAAAACAGCTGGTTTCTCGCGTTCCACAGATTGTTGAGTCAAATAATGCCTTTTGTCAGGTTAAAGACAATCACCAAAATAGCAATCCTGAGCAGTGTATTCACATACAGTCGAACCCACTTAATTTGAAATCGGATATATTGAAATATCGTTTAATTTGAAGTGAAATAAGAGCCCCGTCCAAATGCCTTCTTTGTCTTGGTATTGTTTCATCGGTTATTTTGAAATCGGTTTATTTGAAATATCGCTTTATTTGAAAGGAAATTATTGCCCCTGGCAATGCTAAACCATTGTTTATGTATTGCTTAAATTGAAAGTCGCCACGACTGGCTTAGATTATATAATTACCGGCCGTTTCGGTACGTGCGTCCGATCAATAGATAGGTAAAACAAGAGGCCCATGGGGCCTGTATCGCTCACCTGGTTGGATTTGACCAAATGTCAAAATAATGTTCATGTTCAATTCCTTTTGTTTGTTAACCTCAAACAATGCTATTTATGGTTATAGCATGGGGATCCCAACTGCTTTAAAGAAATAATGAAGTCCAGACTCTCTGAGTTTACAACATGCATTTATAACTTACCTCTATTTCCCCATTAGACCCCGCCCCTTTGGCCCCTTGGGGGTCAGAGTCACCATTTATGCAAAATCTATTCCCCATCTCCAAAGGATGTTTCTGACCAAATTGGGTTCAAATCCATTCATAACTTTATGACTAGTAGCGATTTAAAGGAATTGCCTTAATTTCCCCTATTGGGCCCCGCCCCTCAGGCCCCTTGGGGGTCAGAGTCACCATTTATGCAAAATCTGTTCCCCTTCCCCCAAAGGATGTTTCTGACCAAATTGGGTTCAAATCCATTCATAACTTTATGACTAGTAGCGTTTTGAAGGAATTACCTCTATTTCCCCATTAGGCCCCGCCCCTTTGGCCCCTTGGGGGTCAGAGTAACCATTTATGCAAAATCTGTTCCCCTTCCCCAAAGGATGTTTCTGACCAAATTGGGTTCAAATCCATTCATAACTTTAGGACTAGTAGCGATTTGAAGGAATTACCTCTATTTCCCCATTAGGCCCCGCCCCTTTGGCCCCTTGGGGGTCAGAGTCACCATTTATGCAAAATCTGTTCCCCTTCCCCAAAAGATGTTTCTGACCAAATTGGGTTCAAATCCATTCATAACTTTATGACTAGTAGCGATTTAAAGGAATTGCCTTAATTTCCCCTATTGGGCCCTGCCCCTCAGGCCCCTTGGGGGTCAGAGTCACCATTTATGCAAAATCTGATCCCCTTCCCCCAAAGGATGTTTCTGACCAAATTGGGTTCAAATCCATTCATAACTTTATGACTAGTAGCGATTTGAAGGAATTACCTCTATTTCCCCATTAGGCCCCGCCCCTTTGGCCCCTTGGGGGTCAGAGTCACCATTTATGCAAAATCTGTTCCCCTTCCCCAAAGGATGTTTCTGACCAAATTGGGTTCAAATCCATTCATAACTTTAGGACTAGTAGCGATTTGAAGGAATTACCTCTATTTCCCCATTAGGCCCCGCCCCTTTGGCCCCTTGGGGGTCAGAGTCACCATTTATGCAAAATCTGTTCCCCTTCCCCAAAAGATGTTTCTGACCAAATTGGGTTCAAATCCATTCATAACTTTATGACTAGTAGCGATTTAAAGGAATTGCCTTAATTTCCCCTATTGGGCCCTGCCCCTCAGGCCCCTTGGGGGTCAGAGTCACCATTTATGCAAAATCTGATCCCCTTCCCCGAAGGATGTTTCTGACCAAATTGGGTTCAAATCCATTCATAACTTTATGACTAGTAGCGATTTGAAGGAATTACCTCTATTTCCCCATTAGGCCCCGCCCCTTTGGCCCCTTGGGGGTCAGAGTCACCATTTATGCAAAATCTGTTCCCCTTCCCCAAAGGATGTTTCTGACCAAATTGGGTTCAAATCCATTCATAACTTTATGACTAGTAGCGATTTAAAGGAATTGCCTTAATTTCCCCTATTGGGCCCCGCCCCTCAGGCCCCTTGGGGGTCAGAGTCACCATTTATGCAAAATCTGATCCCCTTCCCCGAAGGATGTTTCTGACCAAATTGGGTTCAAATCCATTCATAACTTTATGACTAGTAGCGATTTGAAGAAATTACCTCTATTATCCCATTAGGCCCCGCCCCTTTGGCCCCTTGGGGGTCAGAGTCACCATTTATGCAATATCTGTTCCCCTTCCCCAAAGGATGTTTCTGACCAAATTGGGTTCAAATCCATTCATAACTTTATGACTAGTAGCGATTTAAAGGAATTGCCTTAATTTCCCCTATTGGGCCCTGCCCCTCAGGCCTCTTGGGGTCAAAGTCACCATTTATGCAAAATCTGATCCCCTTCCCCGAAGGATGTTTCTGACCAAATTGGGTTCAAATCCATTCATAACTTTATGACAAGTAGCGATTTGAAGGAATTACATCTATTTCCCCATTAGGCCCCGCCCCTTTTGCCCCTTGGGGGTCAGAGTAACCATTTATGCAAAATCTGATCCCCTTCCCCGAAGGATGTTTCTGACCAAATTGGGTTCAAATCCATTCATAACTTTATGACTAGTAGCGATTTGAAGGAATTACCTCTATTTCCCCATTAGGCCCCGCCCCTTTGGCCCCTTGGGGGTCAGAGTCACCATTTATGCAAAATCTGTTCCCCTTCCCCAAAGGATGTTTCTGACCAAATTGGGTTCAAATCCATTCATAACTTTATGACTAGTAGCGATTTAAAGGAATTGCCTTAATTTCCCCTATTGGGCCCTGCCCTTCAGGCCCCTTGGGGGTCAGAGTCACCATTTATGCAAAATCTGATCCCCTTCCCCGAAGGATGTTTCTGACCAAACTGGGTTCAAATCCATTCATAACTTTATGACTAGTAGCGATTTGAAGGAATTACCTCTATTTCCCCATTAGGCCCCGCCCCTTTGGCCCCTTGGGGGTCAGAGTAACCATTTATGCAAAATCTGTTCCCCTTCCCCAAAGGATGTTTCTGACCAAATTGGGTTCAAATCCATTCATAACTTTATGACTAGTAGCGATTTGAAGGAATTACCTCTATTTCCCCATTAGGCCCCGCCCCTTTGGCCCCTTGGGGGTCAGAGTCACCATTTATGCAAAATCTGTTCCCCTTCCCCAAAGGATGTTTCTGACCAAATTGGGTTCAAATCCATTCATAACTTTGTGACTAGTAGCGATTTAAAGGAATTGCCTTAATTTCCCCTATTGGGCCCCGCCCCTCAGGCCCCTTGGGGGTCAGAGTCACCATTTATGCAAAATCTGATCCCCTTCCCCGAAGGATGTTTCTGACCAAATTGGGTTCAAATCCATTCATAACTTTATGACTAGTAGCGATTTGAAGAAATTACCTCTATTTCCCCATTAGGCCCCGCCCCTTTGGCCCCTTGGGGGTCAGAGTCACCATTTATGCAAAATCTGTTCCCCTTCCCCAAAGGATGTTTCTGACCAAATTGGGTTCAAATCCATTCATAACTTTATGACTAGTAGCGATTTAAAGGAATTGCCTCAATTTCCCCTATTGGGCCCCGCCCCTCAGGCCCCTTGGGGGTCAGAGTCACCATTTATGCAAAATCTGATCCCCTTCTGCCAAGGATGTTTCTGACCAAATTTGGTCAAAATCCAATAAGAACTTTATGACTAGTAGCGATTTGAAGCAAATGTTGACGGACGACGGACGCCGGACGCCGCACCATGGCATAAGCTCACCGGACCTTCGGTCCAGGTGAGCTAATGATATGCTGATTTACACAATACAAATATATTGTGACTTTTAATCATTAAATGCGTTCGTTATGAGCATGATTCTGTATTTGTTTACGAATACATATATATACATCGAAATTGACTCTCATTTAACTACACGCGAGACAATTACAAATGACGAGGCCATTTAGGGATTCGACAGAAAATGATAACGTAACCAGAA
The DNA here is from genome assembly GCF_902652985.1 of Pecten maximus. Classification (NCBI taxonomy): domain Eukaryota; kingdom Metazoa; phylum Mollusca; class Bivalvia; order Pectinida; family Pectinidae; genus Pecten; species Pecten maximus. Next base: position 12,613 of record NW_022979226.1, read on the forward strand.
CAGTGATATTGACAACGACCCTAAAACAATTCGTGAAAATCCATCTATCATCGACGCACATGTCCGATTTCAGACGGTAGAAAGTACCCCGGATGTACCGGAAACTGTTCTCACGTGTGTCCATGAACTCAACATAAACAAAAACAAGCAACAGTCGAAGACTTCTCCCGTCGAGCTTAACATTATTTTTAATAAACTGTGAAACTATTATAAATTTGGAACCGATTGTAAATACTGACTAAGTAAAATCAATTTCTAGTATATTGAACAATGGTGTGCTGTTTGATGTAGCGCGGTACTGAAATATGTCGGCAAAAGGCTGGATCCCGGTTATATTGAAAACCGGTTAATTTGAAGTATTTTTTTCATTTCCCGAGCATTTCAATATAACCGGGTTCGACTGTATAATCAAGTGACACTTAAAAATATCCCGGTGTAGCATGGTATTTTGAATCATGGTTAAATGACCCGGGGTCAAAATAACACTATGGTAAAATGAATCCCTCTTGGTAAAGTGACCCCCCCCCCCCCCCCCCCCCCCCAAAAAAAGGGTCACCATAACTTGTTTTTTTCATATATTATTCAACATATTTTTTTTATTAAAACAATGTTGTATAAGATTTTGATGTAGTCATGTAAGGAGGAAGAAGGAGTAGGAGCATCAAAACAAAGTATTTACAATATTAGTTTGGGATAGATCATTTCAAGCTGGGAGTCACTTTACCATGACCATAGTGAAATAAAGTATTTTGTCATTTTTTTGATGATTAACATTTTTCAGTAAACTTCAATTCATCAATCGATACATTATAACAAATCTAAATTGGTCTAAGGTAAGTGATTTTGATGTAAGTCATGTAAGGAGGAGGAAGGGGTCAAGTGACCCCCCCCCCCCCCTCCCTCCTAAATGACTCGCATGGAAATCACTTATCCCAGACCAATGTTGTTGTTGTTAAGATTTATAGAATAATGAATTGATGTGTACTGATAAAGGTTTAGTGAAAAGAAGTCACTTAATATTACCAAAAAAATGATAAAAAGCTTTACTTCTCCATTTACTCCCATCCTCAAGTATTTACCTATATTTCACTCTATAGCCAACCTACACATCCAAATTTGTACTGTTTATAATCATACAATACTAATTTGTTGTAATATATAAAAATATGTTAAATAATATATGAAAATCATGTTAGAGTGACTTAAGTATGGGGGGGGGGGGGGGGGGGGGGGGGGGGTTACCATTATGGAATTTTGACCTCGGAATCAATTTACCATGGGGATCAAAATACCATAATACACCGGGTTTCTTTAAGAGTTCCACCTTCAATTTCCACAGCTCAACATGAAAACATTGTTTTGCTTCAGTTTATCAATTTAAAAATGTATTTTGTATGTTTAATGTCAAATATACGAAATTAAACATTGAAAGAAACAAAACATGTTGGTAATCATGTTCATCTTCAACACAATGTTTTTTTCAGCTGATTTTTTTTTGTCATTTGACATCTAAAAATACAGGCGGTATTAAATTTGTTTGTTGATTCAGTTAAATTGAAGGGAAATGGTGAGGCAATGTAAATATAAGTATTGAACAATGGTTTTAATGTTGTTATAGTCGATATGGCAACAAGATGTATGGTGGGCAATTATGGTTTCCATGCCGCATATGCTCACCATACATCTTGCTGCCATATCAACTATAACAACATTAAAAACATCGTTCATTGCTTAAATATTGCCACACAACTATGAGATGTAATGATCAGTAATTCCACTGGTATATTAAAACAAGTTTCCAATGTTATATCAAAAACAGGTTATTTCTGCCATACTCTGTGGTTTTGTCCAAGTCTTGTACGTATATATATCATTCTGACATACTTTGTGGTTTTGTCTAAGTCTTGTACGTATATATATCATTCTGACATACTCTGTGGTTTTGTCTAAGTCTTGTACGTATATATCATTATGACATACTCAGTGGTTTTGTCTAAGTCTTGTACGTATACATCATTCTGACATACTCTGTGGTTTTGTCTAAGTCTTGTACGTATATATCATTCTGACATACTCTGTGGTTTTGTCTAAGTCTTGTACGTATACATCATTCTGACATACTCAGTGGTTTTGTCTAAGTCTTGTACGTATACATCATTCCGACATACTCTGTGGTTTTGTCTAAGTCTTGTACGTATACATCATTCTGACATACTCTGTGGTTTTGTCTAAGTCTTGTACGTATATATCATTCTGACATACTCTGTGGTTTTGTCTAAGTCTTGTACGTATATATATCATTCTGACATACTCTGTGGTTTTGTCTAAGTCTTGTACGTATATATATCATTCTGACATACTCTGTGGTTTTGTCTAAGCCTTGTATCTATATATCATTCTGACAAAGAGTTACCTATTTACTCTGTGGTTTTGTCTAAGTCTTGTACGTATACATATGTATATCATTCTGACATACTCTGTGGTTTTGTCTAAGTCTTGTACGTATATATCATTCTGACATACTCTGTGGTTTTGTCTAAGTCTTGTACGTATATATATCATTCTGACATACTCTGTGGTTTTGTCTAAGTCTTGTACGTATATATATCATTCTGACATACTCTGTGGTTTTGTCTAAGTCTTGTACGTATATATATCATTCTGACATACTCTGTGGTTTTGTCTAAGCCTTGTATCTATATATCATTCTGACAAAGAGTTACCTATTTACTCTGTGGTTTTGTCTAAGTCTTGTACGTATATATCATTCTGACATACTCTGTGGTTTTGTCTAAGTCTTGTACGTATATATATCATTCTGACATACTCTGTGGTTTTGTCTAAGCCTTGTATCTATATATCATTCTGACAAAGAGTTACCTATTTCCATGCGGGAGTCTTCATCTTCAGTATTAGTTGTTGAGGACATTTTGTCTGCGTAACAATTAATGACATGTTCTATAACTGGCCTGCAACACAAATCAACAGTCATTCAGTATCCGGTAACAAGTTATTATATGTATAATTTAATATGGTGAACACTTTTATTTAACTTTCTACAACAGGGCTGCAAGCTAATTTTAAGTGTGTGATCACCTGTCTGCTATTAAGTCCACTATTTGGATCCTTGAACAAGACATTATCTTGTTGCTAATAGCTATTCCACCTAGCTAATGTGGAATGTTGTACTGTAAACATGGTTATTTCCATCTGGGGTTTTACTTTCACAATTTTGATTGGTAAACTATAAGCGGGATTTATTTCCGTAATTGTTTTCTTTTTCACATGTTCAATTAATACCACACAAATCACAAAATAATAAGTGTGGGGAAAATTTTCAGATGTATGGCTAGCGAGTATTTAGCATAAATTTCTTTTAATTTTTCACATTTACATTAACAATCTGAGATGAACATTACAGTCTCAGTGGGTTAATATTCCAAGGTTGGATGTACAGATCCATGACAGGCTGAATACTTCTACAACGTCAAACAGTTCTGGTGTTAAGATCACAGATGTGTTGAAGTCACTAACTGCCATTATTATACAAAGCTGTGATCCTTAGAATGTAGTCCTCTATTTAGAGTCCTCATTCGATAGGAGACTGAACAGGTGTTGTACAATATAACACAATGATAATGTTATACTTGGATTCCAATTACTTGGGGCCTATGGAACTTTCTTGTGGACTTTCTGGGGTGTTCAAGGGCCAATACTCATTTCATGTTTAAATTGATTTTACAAAATATGCAATGCACTCCAAAAAAGTTCCCACAATGAAACCAAAAATAAATCTTCTCAATTGAGTGAATGTTTAAATTGATTTTACAAAATATGCAATGCACTCCAAAAAAGTTCCCACAATGAAACCAAAAATAAATCTTCTCAATTGAGTGAAATTTCTGAACTCCCCGATTACCTAGGAAAGAGTTCCTCTAACGTCTGGCAGCAGTCTTCCAAGGGGAGACCATTCTTCAGCCAGTCATTCTCCTCCGACAGTTGTATGATATGGTTAAGAACTTGGGTTAAGAAATCAAAATGTAACACACGCCAATACCCTACAAGAGAGAGAATATGCAGTCTACATCCTAACAAAACCTATTTGAACGGTAACAGAGTAACACAATTACCACTTTCAACTTTAATCTTAGCACAATACAGACAGCTCCCTCAAAATTGTAAAACAAAAAAAAAAAGCCTGAAGCTTCCGTTTTTATTTTTCTGTTATTATTGCTATTATTTAAATGATTCTAAATTTGTATGCTCCATTGACATAGTATCTATTAGGAATACCACTTGTATGTTTAAAGCTACAATACATTATTATTTTTCAACCTGAATAAACTAAAAACGGTCCTCCATTCAATGAACTACGATCTGTTTCTAGATCAAACGTCACTCACCCTCGAGGTTACATGCCTGTAGTTTCTTTAGAGCTACTGTGATCTCTGCTTCACTTGCCTGCACTAAATTCAGGAGATCTTGGAAGGTGTACTGAGGGGAAAAAAATCCTAAAAATGAAGGTCTTAAATTTTGTGTTCATGGAGAATGCATATATGATAACTAACTTATTTTTGGTAAATTCTTTTATATAAACAGTTACATACATGTGTATACATCCACGCACTATCTAGTGGCAATAGCTTTTCATGACAAGGAAAGAGAAAAAAGACAACAGATACATGCCTTGCAACCACAGCAATCTAATGTCCTGGTTCTTTTTTCATCATAAATTTAATTTTCTGAAACAAATTCAAACTAAGGTCTTCAACAACTTAATGTGTAAAATAAAAAGTCTTGACCTAAAAGATGTAAAAACAACCTACTTCGCTACATATCATACTGCCTACTGATGGCGATTCTCTGAGTCTACTGAGGACGACCTACTTTCTGAGCCATGTGCTCCTCGTCCTCCTCACTCTCCTTGCCATTGTACATGTTTCTCTCCAGTAACAACTTCAACTTCTTCACCTTTGGTTTACATGGTCGCAGCTCGAAGTAGTTGTGTAACACAGAGGTCACCTGAAGGAATATTCATATCATATAGTTAATGAGCATTAAATAAGCCAGGTAAAACTGTAGGTACATTAGTATCATGACAGGTATCCAGCGTTTGTTCATACTTATTACCTATTAATGTATATATAACATCATAAATGATAACAGAAATATGGCTGATATGGAAGTATTTATCTTACAAAACATACTGTAGTATACTGGAAATCTGCACCTTGAAACAAACTAGTACATTAGTGTGTTTACCTCTAGAAGTCTATAGAGTGCAAACTTAAGATTTTTTTCAGTGGTGCTAAATAATACACAATATTTAATCAAAGCAGTAGTGTCGGACATAACGACAGCTAAAAGTCAGACCTGTCTGTAATTGACGACTTGTTCTCCTTTGTCAGGCAGGTCCTGGCTCAAAACCATCTCTGGTAGTAACAGCATGCAGTTGGATATCTCTGCCTCCTTTATGTCATATGTCTTGCCAGCGGTACACAGCACTGCACCTTCAGTTTTCTCTCCTCGAATTACTAACCTGGACACAGTTGCCAGTAAACATCATTGATTCATGACAACAGTGTATTAGACATGATCCAATGAGCAAAATTATCATTTGAAAGGAACTCTTGATCTACAATGAGCAGAGCTTTTTCTCACTGGTTTGGGATGGGGCCTTTTTGTCTCATTTTGGGAAAAAAATATGGTGAATTTGGGAAGGATTTTTCCAGGAGTAAATTAAACTGCAAATATTGGGAATTTGGATTAAATATGTAATAATTTCAATTGGGACTGGGGCCCATTAACGGCCCCAAAAAGCCCTCAGAAAAAGCCCTGATGTGGCTATGCATGTTCATAAATCCAAGACTGTTTAAGAATGCATCTCAATAACATACTCCTGCAGGAATAAACAGATATTTAGGAGATCTTTTTTTGTTTACCTTTACTTCCTGATTAAGTTTTACCTGTAAATCTGCTTAGTACACTATACTTACTCATCTCCAGTCTCCAGAGCTGTCAACACAGAGTCATCTACTTCCAATAGTTTGACAGCATCATTGTCCAACTCCTCTGAAAAGTAGATGCTCTGGATAGCAGGCTTTACTTCTGCTGGGTCTATTTTAGCATATTCCATTACCAATTTTATATCCTCCAATGACCTTTGATTCAAACAAATGAATTACATGCATGTACAAAATAAATTAAAGCAAGTAATTACAGAAATCAAACACATTGTACAATAGCAAATATACTTGAACTACTTTAATGTGGTCACCACGTGCACGTGCATGCTGAAGCAAATTATGTTAGTTTTCTGATTAAATTGAACAAACTGCAAATGAAAGGTTGCATTGTCTATATCTCAAATTAAATTTCATGTAATGTATGTGTTCCAAAAAAACGTGTAATTACATAAAGGTAGAAATCCTGACGTCTCTAAATCAAGGAGACATGAGATAACCTGTACATGTATGATCAGTGCAAACAAGTCTCCCATTTATGACTCCAATTAATTATAATCACATAATGTAAAGCAAAAGTTGATGTTCATCACACTACCCTGATAAATAAACAAATTTTTTTAACCCAGAAAGCTGCAGTTGTGTAGTGATGGTTTTGTAGTAGGATTCATCATGAAGGTTGATTATGGTTCATATAAATGCTTGTACTAATTAGGTCAACCACATAACTGATCAGCTACATGACAGTATAAACATTTGGGAATCTCGGAAAAGTGAAAACAACACAGAACAGCAATGTTATCAACTGATCATTTACATGATGGAATTGCTTATTGAAATGTTCCTTATCTATTATAATTTATTTGATGTTAAGTGATAGAAAGGCCGACACCTGTAATTTTAAAAACTTAACAAAATATCATTTGATAAGTTTGTTTTTTTAATGACTAATTACGTTGTACCTTCCAAGTTGCAAATGAAACATTTGGGAGGGAGATAATGAGGAAATGAAGCAATTTTTTATAGCAAATTATCTCCCCTTAGATTTTGTTTACTTGCATTGCGCAAAAAGTGTGTTGTGCCCATGTGCAGTTGAAAATGTCACTCATGCGTTTTTCTCACCCATGAGATTTCTAAAAAGCTGTAGACACTAGGCAAGAATATTTTTATGATGAAAACATAAATGAAAAAACATGAATATGACACAGACATACAGTATCCTTGCATTGCCTATATAGCTAGGACTTGCATACATATTGTCACTCAAACCAATGGTGAATTACTTAGTATCGTAACACTCTCTCATAGGAAAGTATTATCCTGGTCAGAGATTTAGTATGTAGGTCTCTGTCCTGGTCTAGCTGGACACTCATCTCCAATAAAACAATTAAAGAAGCAATGGGCATCGATAGGGAAAATCTACGAGGGGGAAATGATAAAAAAAA
>NW_022979227.1:0-19204 GCF_902652985.1 Pecten maximus
CTGTGGCCAGTATAGTTGGGGCAGGTGTTTTTTAAAAATCAGCGGGGGCCAGGTATCGAGGACAGGTGGGTTTTTAAGTCAGTTGTGGCCAGGTTAAAACCTAGGACAGGGTGTTTAAAAATGTTTGTGGGGCCAGGTATCAAAGGGGGGGGAAAAGGGGTGGTAAAAGTCGTCTGTAGGCCAGGTATACGTGGGCAGGGTTGTTAAGGTCGTCTGTGGGGGCCCGGTATTTTCGTAGGACAGGTGTGGGAAAGTCATCTGTAGGGGAGGTATACGTTTGGGAAAGGTTGGGAAATCAGTTTTTTGGGCCGGTTAGTAGGAAGGGGTAAAAAGTCAGTTGTAGGCCAGGGATCAAGGGGGCGGGTGGTAAGTCAGGGGGCCAGGTAAATTCGGGACAGGGTGGTAAAAAGTCTTTTGGGGCCCCGGTATACAAGACAGGGGTGGAAAATCTTTGGGGCAGTTTTACGTAGGGGGCAGGGGGGGTAAAGTCCTCTGTTTTGGGCCCGGTATACGTGGACAGGGTGTAAAGTCAGTCGGGGCCCGGTATCGTGGAAGGTTTTTGGGGAAAGTCATTTTTGTTGGGGCCGGTAACTTAGGGGACAGGTGTGGTAAAGTAGTCGGGGCCCGGTTCTAGGGGGCAGGTGTGGTAAAGGGCATGGGGGCCGGATACTAGGAAGGTGTGGTAAAGTCAGTTGTGGGCCCGGTATACGTAGGAAAAGGTGGGTAAAGTCAGTCTGTGGGCGGTATACTAGGACGGGGGGTAAAAAATAGTGGAGGGGGCCAGGGGAACTAGGGACAGGTGTGGTAAATCATTGTGGGCCCCGGTATACTAGGACCCGGTGTGGTTTAAAAAATCACTGTGGCCAGGTATACAAAGGACGGTGGTAAAGTCAATTGTGGGGCCAGGTAAGTAGGGGCAGGTTTGTAAAGTCAGTGGGGGCCAGGAACTGGGGGCAGGTGTGGAAAATCAGTTGTGGGGGGTTTAAATAGGCAGGTGTGGTAAAAAAGTTGTGGGGCCGGTATTAGGACGGGGTTTGGTTAAAAGTCATTTGGGCCCGGAAATTATTTTGAAGGTGGGAAAAGGAAAATTTTCAGGTTATTTGCAGTTTAAAATCCATTTGTTTAGGGGGGACCAATTGTGGTAAAAATCATTTTGCCCGAAAATAATTGAAATTTTAATCCAAATTTTGATTTTATGTTTGACAATTTTTTGGTATAAGGGTCTTTTTTTTGCAGGGTATGGATCGTTTGTTTAAGGCCTTTTAAACCCGAAATTTTAAATTTTGAAGGAATTGTTTGGAAAATTTAGGCCTTATTTAACGTTTACGGCCAACATTTTGTTTTTAATTTGGGAAAATTTCACAGGGAAAAAAAATTTTAAATATTATCCAAAGGGAAAATTTATTTATTTGCATTAATTACAAAAAAGCCTTTGACTTTCCATGGGGAGGGCCCTTTGATCAATGCTTGGTATAAGGATCTGTTAATGTTAGAGACCTGTACACACCCTAGAACACTGTACATATATAGGAATGGATATTGTTTTGGAATGTTAGAGACCTCATATTTAACGCTCGTGCCATTTACATGTACATGTACATGATGTTCGTGATTGTGGAAAATTTTCATCAGGGAAATAACAAGATCCTCAGAATATTATCCGTAAATTTTGAGCGATTAATTGTTATTGATTGCATCTAGATGTACAAAACAACTTCTCATTTTTCTTAAAACCATTCTAGATATCCATCGATATCACATGTACAGCCTGGGATTGACTAAAAACATTTGAGTGGTAACTTTTGTTCCATTTGGCGTATCAAAATGAAAATTTGGGTAATGGATAAGTATACAACACGGTCTTAGATGAAGCAAAAAACTGGACAATGCCAACAAAATGGCTGTCCAGTGGATACTTCTGATTCGTTGAAATTTAGATATTGTTCGATTTGAATGGAAATAGGTGCAAACATATATGGTGTGACAGTGACACAAGAAAGGCATTGATTTCAAATCCATATTCTGATTGGTTGTAATATAAGTACATGTATTCAGTTTTTAATTTCAATTAACATAGGTATACTAGCTCCTTTGGAGAGCGTTGGAATGATCCAGTGGGCATTTTAAGAAATCAAGTAATAATATGTAGGTGTATATGACACTACAACCATGACTCCAATTTAAAATTCTGGATTAAAAAATGACCACTATTTTCTGGCTTCTGATTGGTGGAAATTTGAGTGTGTCTGATTTTGATAAACTTTGGTATTTAGATGTGTTCTAATTTAAGGACCAATGATGTGGTTTCTATTAGTTAGCTTCAATAGTGACTGTGGTAGCTTTGGGGATTTCTGTAACCAGTTCACCTAACAATTAACTCTAGTTGCTAGGTACTATAATTAAAATAATTGTTATACTCAACTTTAAGGGGCACATAAAGGTTGTACCTACGGTATGTTGTTTTGGATATTGGAAGAAATCCAATGGTCATGCATACATATGAATTATAGATTTGTTTTGATTATAAAATACTTATGTTAGGAGATGTACTAGTTTATTGTGTTTTGTTTGGTATACTGTAAAAGTGGAAATATTCGCGGTGTGGAAATTTTCGCTTATTTCGCTATCAGTAAATCTCCGCGAAAATTTCCACACACGAATATATTAACACATAAAAATACTATATATAAAAGATACAAGTTAGCGCAAAAATATCTTGACGGCGCGAAAAATATCCACACCGCGAACACTTTGGAAGCTGGCTAAGCGAAAATGTCCACACGCGAAAATATCCACTTTTACAGTATTGCCTATACAGACACAGAGTGTTTATTGTATGGGTACCAAGGTTCAATGTATGGTTGGAGGTTACCAATGAATCAGGGATATTAACGCTGGAGTATTATAATGGTAGACACAACTAAACAAACTGTCCAACACGCCTGCTTACTCTGCTTCCTCAATGTTAGTGATCCTTTGTACAGGGATTGAGGGACATTGAGCTCCAATCCCACCTAGACCTGCTTCATATACATGAGCAATTTGATTGGTCAGAGTAGCGATGAAGACACTATGGACTTACTATATATATTTTGTCGGCAATTTTGCAATATTTACAGTAATTAACTACAGCATAAAGATAAATACACAGGGGATATCAATATAAATGTATACAAGTGCAGAAGATTGTTGTGTGAAATATAATAGCCATGAACTTATGTTCAGACTTGGACCTCAACAACTTAGGCAGTATATACATACCAGACACATCAGAAATAGTTTATTATTGTAGGAATATATGTACTTTATGAATTACATTTTAGATTTGTTAATGTTAAACATGTTATAATTGAACATATTTGGTCTACATTTATACATAACAGCTGCCCATGTATTAAAACATGCAGATTTAGTTTCTGTACATTTAACACTCCCATAAGGTGTTAGGATTCAATAATCTGACAGGATGTCAGGACTATGATCACGAGTGTGATTTAAGTGCTATAACAATGTAATGAATATGAAGTGGAATGGCTTGATGAGTGATCACTACACCATAACAGTTAAGTCCATCCCTGACAACACTCTGTCGTAGTCAGAGTAAAACATATAAAGCCCCAGTGATCAGGTGTTCTTCCAGTGTTAAGCACGAGTGGAGAAACCTGTGAAGCCATTTAAGCAATTGTTTAAAAATAAAAGTTGACTGAAATGTCACATGCTGACTGATAGGTGGTGCTTATGGAAAGTTGGGACTAAGAGTCATGGTAAACGTGTGGAGTCATGTATATCTTTGTAGCTAATATTTACATAATTTAATTGATATCATATATTTTGTTGGAGAAATCATAGGGAAGGTAAGGTAAGTATATCTTCAGTATACATCGTGTTTTAGGAAGTTATATTGTAAATCTACCAGCTGACCAATAACTCCAATTTGTCAGCCATCACCCACTAGTACACAAACTAGATGTAATTTGAAATCTGATCCATATATAGAGCCAACTCCATCTGATTCAAAGACAAGGCAAAAATTCATGAGGAAAACCACCTTAGGAAAGTCTTCAGTGTGTCAGGCTATAGGAAGTTCCTAGGGACTAGAACCAGAGGCAAGCGACCCCTTACCAGCCAAGGGACACATCACTCCTTCTTACATAGGAGGAGTTTCTGAGACCATCAACAGAAAAATCTGTAAAGTGGTATAGTGTATATACACCAAGACTCACAATACCATTTGGTAGATGTTGGTAGATGTTTGTAGATGTTCGTAGCACCAAAAGGCAAAATATCTACCATGTACAAGTTTGGTGCCATCTATCAAATCAAATGTGTGCAGTGTCCATCTTCATGTGTAGGAGAGACAGAAAGACCCTCTGTAAACAGCTGGTTGCAGAACCCTATAGATTCCTCTCCAGTCAGGGCACACATGGGGGACCACTCCCACAAATTTTACTCAGACAACATTAGAGTATTGGACCAGGACCCAGGTTGGTGTCAAGGACGCTATTTATTATGCTGCCTTCAGACTTGACCTAAACCAGAGGGCGCCACACCCTGCCCGGCGCCTATGCCAGCCTTGTTCAGTCACATGACTTTGGGATAATCCCTAGAAGTCTGTCGAGTATCAGGTGAAAGTTACCTGTGAGTAGAATAGAAGTCTGTCGAGTATCAGGTGAAAGTTACCTGTGAGTAGAATAGAAGTCTGTCGAGTAGCTGACGAAAGTTACCTGTGAGTAGAATAGAAGTCTGTCGAGTATCAGGCAAAAGTTACCTGTGAGTAGAATAGAAGTCTGTCGAGTAGCTGACGAAAGTTACCTGTGAGTAGAATAGAAGTCTGTCGAGTATCAGGCAAAAGTTACCTGTGAGTAGAATAGAAGTCTGTCAAGTATCAGGTGAAAGTTACCTGTGAGTAGAATAGAAGTCTGTCGAGTATCAGGCAAAAGTTACCTGTGAGTAGAATAGAAGTCTGTCGAGTATCAGGTGAAAGTTACCTGTGAGTAGAATAGAAGTCTGTCGAGTATCAGGCAAAAGTTACCTGTGAGTAGAATAGAAGTCTGTCGAGTAGCTGACGAAAGTTACCTGTGAGTAGAATAGAAGTCTGTCGAGTAGCTGACGAAAGTTACCTGTGAGTAGAATAGAAGTCTGTCGAGTATCAGGCAAAAGTTACCTGTGAGTAGAATAGAAGTCTATCAAGTGGCTGACGAAAGTTACCTGTGAGTAGAATAGAAGTCTGTCGAGTATCAGGTGAAAGTTACCTGTGAGTAGAATAGAAGTCTGTCGAGTAGCTGGTGAAAGTAGCTGATGAAAGTTACCTGTGAGTAGAATAGAAATCTGTCGAGTAGCTGATGAAAGTTACCTGTGAGTAGAATAGAAGTCTGTCGAGTAGCTGACGAAGTTACCTGTGAGTAGAATAGAAGTCTGTCGAGTAGCTGACGAAAAGTTACCTTGAGTAGAATAGAAGTCTGTCGAGTAGCAGGTGAAAGTTACCTGTGAGTAGAATAGAAGTCTGTCGAGTAGCAGGTGAAAGTTACCTGTGAGTAGAATAGAAGTCTGTCGAGTATCAGGCAAAAGTTACCTGTGTGTAGAATAGAAGTCTGTAGAGTATCAGGTGAAAGTTACCTGTGAGTAGAATAGAAGTCTGTCGAGTATCAGGTGAAAGTTACCTGTGTGTAGAATAGAAGTCTATCAAGTGGCTGACGAAAGTTACCTGTGAGTAGAATAGAAGTCTGTCGAGTATCAGGTGAAAGTTACCTGTGTGTAGAATAGAAGTCTATCAAGTGGCTGACGAAAGTTACCTGTGAGTAGAATAGAAGTCTGTCGAGTATCAGGTGAAAGTTACCTGTGAGTAGAATAGAAGTCTGTCGAGTATCAGGTGAAAGTTACCTGTGAGTAGAATAGAAGTCTGTCGAGTAGCTGGTGAAAGTAGCTGATGAAAGTTACCTGTGAGTAGAATAGAAATCTGTCGAGTAGCTGACGAAAGTTACCTGTGAGTAGAATAGAAGTCTGTCGAGTAGCTGACGAAAGTTACCTGTGAGTAGAATAGAAGTCTATCGAGTAGAAGGTGAAAGTTACCTGTACATTACGTACCTGTTGGAAGACATACTGTTTATAATGTAAACTCTTAGTGACAAGGATACAGACAAAATCATTCTCATATCAGAGTAACTATCAGTGATACAGCTATATGGTTATTTAACTGATTGCATGGTTTGAGAAGCCAAATCTAAACTGCATTATTAGTTAACTATCAGGTTAAAATTTGTACTCCTTCAAAATGGGGTAACTATGAGTATGCTTAATGGAATACATCAATGGCAGGTTACTGATACTGACAACCGAGGTATTTTAAAGAGTTATACTGATGCTGTTCATGTTGGAATCATTGCTTTAAATTAACATAGGCTTAGATTGAATGTTTAAGGTTGTGAAGTATTCACAGTTGTATACATACTAATTATAAGCCACAGGAAGTAGAGTATCTTATCACAGACACACATGTATATGCTGAATGGGGATACACTATAGCTGTCTTCCTGTTCAAATATTAATCACATATGCATATGTACATATTCTGTGCATACATACAATTCAAAATCGTCACAGATTGCCATCATTTGAACAAGTCCTGAATATGTTGATGTCCTGCTGGGATTTGACAGTATGTGATATATATTGTGTTGATCATTTTAACCACAACTAAATGAAATAGGTCTTTATAATATAGTTCTCATGTAAACAGCAGGTAAAAATGATTTGTGTGTTTGTATATTAATACTCCATTTGGAAACTTAATTGCATGCACCTGGAATTCAATTTTTTTAAATTGTAACAAAAATTGTGATGTTAAAATCAGTGGACAGGAAAATGAGAATATGTATATACATACATGTACTACATAAGAGAGTTTGTTCTGTGTATATTGTGTCACCAGTATCTAGTGGAAGTGAGGTGCTAATTTAATAATATTGTGTCACCAGTATCTAGTGGAAGCGAAGTGCTACTTTAATAATATTGTGTCACCAGTATCTAGTGGAAGTGAGGTGCTAATTTAATAATATTGTGTCACCAGTATCTAGTGGAAGTGAGGTGCTAATTTAATAATATTGTGTCACCAGTATCTAGTGGAAGTGAGGTGCTAATTTAGTAATATTGTGTCACCAGTATCTAGTGGAAGTGAGGTGCTAATTTAACAGTATTGTGTCACCAGTATCTAGTGGGAGTGAAGTGCTAATTTAACAGTACTGTGTCACCAGTATCTAGTGGAAGTGGGGTGCTAATTTAACAGTACTGTGTCACCAGTATCAAGTGGAAGCGAGGTGCTAATTTCACTAGGATTTATAATAACTGACACTAGCTGTAATAACAGTAACTGGGACACAGATATCTACAGCCACTAGGATTTATAATTACTGACACTCAGTATCTGTATTACAGTAACTGGGACACGGATCTCTACAGCCACTAGGATTTATAACTACTGACACTATCTGTAATTACAGTAACTGACACAGATCTCTACAACCACTAGGATTTATAATTACTGACACTACCTGTAATTACAGTAACTGGGACACAGATCTCTACAGCCACTAGGATTTATAACTACTGACACTATCTGTAATTACAGTAACTGACACAGATCTCTACAGCCACTAGGATTTATAATTACTGACACTACCTGTAATTACAGTAACTGGGACACGGATCTCTACAGCCACTAGGATTTATAATTACTGACACTATCTGTAATTGCAATAACTGGGACACAGATCTCTACAGCCACTAGGATTTATAACTACTGACACTACCTGTAATTACAGTAACGTGGACACAGATCTCTACAGCCACTAGGATTTATAACTACTGACGCTACCTGTAATTACAGTAACTTGGCCACAGATCTCTACAGCCACTAGGATTTATAACTACTGACACTATCTGTAATTACAGTAACCTGGACACAGATCTCTACAGCCACTAGGATTTATAATTACTGACACTATCTGTAATTACAGTAACTGGGACACAGATCTCTACAGCCACTAGGATTTATAATTACTGACACTCAGTATCTGTATTACAGTAACTGGGACACAGGTCTCTACAGCAACTAGGATTTATAATTACTGACACTATCTGTAATAACAGTAACTTGGACACAGATCTCTACAGCCACTAGGATTTATAATTACTGACACTACCTGTAATTACAGTAACTGGGACACAGAACTCTACAGCCACTAGGATTTATAATTACTGACACTAGGTGTAATTACAGTAACTGGGACACAGATCTCTACAGCCACTAGGATTTATAATTACTGACACTACCTGTAATTACAGTAACTGGGACACAGATCTCTACAGCCACTAGGATTTATAATTACTGACACTATCTGTAATTACAGTAACTGGGACACAGATCTCTACAGCCACTAGGATTTATAATTACTGACACTATCTGTAATTACAGTAACTGGGACACAGATCTCTACAGCCACTAGGATTTATAATTACTGACACTATCTGTAATTACAGTAACCTGGACACAGATCTCTACAGCCACTAGGATTTATAATTACTGACACTATCTGTAATTACAGTAACTGGGACACAGATCTCTACAGCCACTAGGATTTATAATTACTGACACTATCTGTAATTGCAGTAACTGGGACACAGATCTCTACAGCCACTAGGATTTATAATTACTGACACTATCTGTAATTACAGTAACCTGGACACAGATCTCTACAGCCACTAGGATTTATAATTACTGACACTATCTGTACTTACAGTAACTGGGACACAGGTCTCTACAGCCACTAGGATTTATAATTACTGACACTATCTGTACTTACAGTAACTGACACAGATCTCTACAGCCACTAGGATTTATAACTACTGACACTACCTGTAATTACAGTAACGTGGACACAGATCTCTACAGCCACTAGGATTTATAATTACTGACACTATCTGTAATTATAGTAACTGGGACACAGATCTCTGCAGCCACTAGGATTTATAATTACTGACACTATCTGTAATTACAGTAACTGACACAGATCTCTACAGCCACTAGGATTTATAACTACTGACACTACCTGTAATTACAGTAACGTGGACACAGATCTCTACAGCCACTAGGATTTATAACTACTGACGCTACCTGTAATTACAGTAACTGGGACACGGATCTCTACAGCCACTAGGATTTATAATTACTGACACTATCTGTAATTACAATAACTGGGACACAGATCTCTACAGCCACTAGGATTTATAACTACTGACACTACCTGTAATTACAGTAACTGGGACACAGATCTCTACAGCCACTAGGATTTATAACTACTGACACTATCTGTAATTACAGTAACGTGGACACAGATCTGCAGCCACTAGGATTTATAACTACTGACACTATCTGTAATTACAGTAACTGGGACACAGATCTCTACAGCCACTAGGATTTATAATTACTGACACTACCTGTAATTACAGTAACTTGGACACAGATCTCTACAGCCACTAGGATTTATAACTACTGACACTATCTGTAATTACAGTAACCTGGACACAGATCTCTACAGCCACTAGGATTTATAATTACTGACACTACCTGTAATTACAGTAACTGACACAGATCTCTACAGCCACTAGGATTTATAATTACTGACACTGACTGTAATTACAGTAACTGGGACACAGATCTCTACAGCCACTAGGATTTATAATTACTGACACTACCTGTAATTACAGTAACTGGGACACAGATCTCTACAACCACTAGGATTTATAATTACTGACACTACCTGTAATTACAGTATAACATTACTGGGACACAGATCTCCACATCATCTGTACCATACCAGCACAGAATTTTAGATTGTGACTGACATGGTTTACTTTTTAGCTTGGCTCATGTTCAGTCAGTGCTGATTTTTGTACCTTCAGTTTGTTGTTTTTAGCCTATAAACTAGGACTTATTGCAGGACATAAAATAGTATTTATAAATGTGTAACATGTCGAGGAGCATCTGAACAAAAAATCCAGTAAAAAAAAGCCTATAAATTCCTATTGTGGTACATTTTGATTTGTTATTAAAGTGTTTGTAAATTTCAACAAAACATGTTATCTATGCATGTTTCAGGGGGACACAATTAGCTCATTTGTATCACCTATATTACACAAAATAGCTATGTCATCTTGCTCACAAGTGTATAGAGCACACACAAATATATAGGAGGACTGGTTTGACCAGATTTGTCTTTATAATATGTATAAACACTGATTCTATTTTGACCTTGAAATGCAAATAGCGGTTGTGAATAATATCTCACAAATATGGCATATTTATAAGGAGGTATTTCAAGCATCAAAAATTCTCTTATTAGACACTATACAAAACTCTAGACATGGCAAAAAGACTTTGTTTAGGGGAAACTATTCAACAGTTTAGGTTGGGGTAAAAGATGCATATTTCTGAAAAAGGCCCCAAATTTAAACTCACTAGTTTAACACAATTTGTCTTAAAATTAAAGGTCCTTCTTATCATGATCAGATGCCTTAAAAGTATTTTGTATAAGTATGTTTATTGAATTAAGATGCCTCCCTTTATGTCATATTTGTGTAATATTATTCATAGTCACCATTTGCATTTCAAGGTCAAAACAAAATCAGTGATTATACGAACATAAAGTCAAATCCATGCAGTCAAACAAATGCTCCTACCCTGTGCTATAGACACTTAATTGTGAGCATAGAAGCTTGGGTATTTTTCAGGATTGATAATTTGTGTGACTTAGAATTATTCCATGCTACATCTTACCACAAAATAACTTTATATAAGAAACTGGTAGCATCGACAGCAAATTATTGGTGATTTTAAGAAACTTCATGTCCAAACAAGCATTTTGGTATATTATATGACTATTTTTGTACAAATTTTTAGATATTTATTTGTGTCTGAAATTAAACATTCTCCTGTACAGCTTAACTGAACTGTTATAGATATATAGGGTAACATATTTCCAGGCGTCGGTTGTTGTTGGATATAGACTGTAGAATACTGATTGAACTCTAATAGATAAATACAAACTTCTTAGGGATGTAAATTGCAGTATAGGTATAAGTACCGTATATATTTACTGCGTCAGCTTACCTACGCGTCAAGGCTGTAAGAGGGAGGCTTAAATTGAGATGGTGTTTACTTTAGCCTTACTATGTAGATATATGACAAGGTCATTGGTAATGATCATTATTGTTATATTATGGTCAACAGGTAGCTCTTATGGTGAGATTTTATATCCACTGTCCAGTCAAAATGTGATAGGACAAGTAGGAGTCTTAAAGGGCAATGTAAACACTAAACAATGCATGCTTTCATAGATGCCTAGAGGACAAAGAAAAAATTCTTGCTGCTTATATATATATAATTAAAATACAGGTCGCAAGGCTGTCCAGTCAAAGTTACTCAAAAGCTTCCTTCAGGGTACATGCCACTGGTTTTGCTGACATTCATCAGCCTCTAGAAAGTTCATTAGCCAGATGTCAGGAGTGATTTGATTTTATGTCGGAGCTTGATATAATAATCCATACTACAGTGAGGGGTTTGTGTGGCAGAAGTTTTCAAAGCATGTCTGTGAACAGTAACAAAGTATATATATATGAAATTATACCTGGGTACAGTGAAGATGTTGATGATGGTAGTTTATTTTACTTTGTTACAGAGTGTGGAAACTTCGTGATGGTACAGAAGAGAGATTCTAACCTCACACTGCCTGGCCTCTAGCCAATAATGCCGGAGGAAGGCGCAGTCATGATGGACACAGAGCCAGGTGACTGTGAACCTGTCCAGTTACAGCCGTTCATCCATCAGGTGGGCGGTCACACCAGCATGCTACGCTTCAACGATGACACGCTCTGCAAACCACTGATTGAGCGTGAACAGGTCTTCTACCAGGCCATTCCCCGTGGTCTGAAGCAGTTCACTCCACAATACAGAGGTATGGTTTAACTATGTTACACAGTTAAATGGTATCACTCTCAAAAGTTGTTTCTTTTTCCTTTTTACAAGGAAACAAAAACAAAACAAACAAAAAAAGAAAGATAACGTCTCACTATAATAGGAAATCTATGGTCTATTTCATAATATCCACAAAAAATAAGTGCTGAAATAAAATCATTCTTTTGCTGATATGTATACATTTACCAGTATATGTTGAAAGATATAATACACTGTAGTTTATGATTGAAATGTTACTGCCAATCTTCTAAATATTGATTTTAACACCAGGTATATGCATGGAAGTTCCATTAAAATAATGAAAGATAACTTGTTTTAATGATTTTACTAAAATCCATATCTTCTTCATGTATTTTTCATCATTGAACATGCATACAAACAGAATTGATTTTACATACATGGAATACATGTATGTGTTTTATTTACAGATGTCCCTGAAGAGTTTTGTTGACAGGAACCATAGAGATGTCCACAGATCGTACAGATCAATGGACACGGTTGCCTGTCATCTAACAATTTCATGTTGGTGCTAATTGTTCATAAATTCTTAGTTTTGACTGATATACCCAAGGGCCATGATGTGCCATCTGTCACCTAAATCCGTTTGTCTGCATGGTGTCAACTTTTTGCTTTAAGTTATTTTTACAAATGTTACAGACTGAGGGTAATTATTTTTGGTCAGAAGCATGCTTAGACATACATGTAGGACTGTCAAGTTTGTTCAAATGAATGACCTTGACAACATTTCAGTGTCATATTTGCTTCAAATGATTTTTGTGTCGCCTTTGAAAAGGAGACATATAGGTATTACTTTTCGGCGGCGTCGGTGTCGGCGTCGGCGGCGTCCGGAAAATGGTTTTCGTGCGATAACTTTAGTAGTTTAGAACGGATTAATTCGAAACTTCATGGGAAGGTTCATTACCATGATAGCTCGGACAAGTTCGATAACCAAAATTATTCGCACCTTTTTAAAAAAGTTATAGCCCTTTAATTTTTTGCGAAAATGGTTTCCACTCAATAACTTGAATAATTATAACAGGATTAATTTGAAACTTCATGGGAAGGTTCGTTACCATAATACTGTGGACAAGTTCGTTAACCAAATTTATTCGCACCATTTTAAAAGAGTTATGGCCCTTTAATTTTTTGCGAAAATGGTTTCCACTCAATAACTTGAATAATTATTACTGGATTAATTTGAAACTGCATGGGAAGGTTCGTTACCATAATACTGTGGACAAGTTCGTTAACCAAATTTATTCGGACCTTTTTAAAAGAGTTATAGCCCTTTAATTTTTTTTGCGAAAATAGATTGTTCGTTGCCATAATACTGTGGACAAGTTTGTTATTGGTTTTTTTAATTCAAGTCCTAGTTTTAAAGAGTTATGGCCCTTTAATTACTGGAATTAATTCAAAATTTCATGGGAAGTCTTTCGCAAGTTTTTAAAAGAGTTATAGCCATTTATTTTTTTCCGAAAACGGTTTCTATATTTTAATGGATTAATTCAAAACTTCATGCTGAGCTAGTATTGCTTGTTTTTTTATTCAAGTCCTAATTTTAAAGAGTTATGACCCTTTAATTATTCGCATACACAGGCGACACCTCCACTTCCGTGGAATTCTTGTTCGAAAGTTTCACAGCTAATGCTGTTTGCTCAGTAGGTTACTGGTATGAAGATATTTTGATTGGGTAATCAGTTATGTTAAAGATATAAGCTTGACATACAGGTTTGTTTGATATGGCCAGAAGGCAAATTTGGATCAGTGAAAAATAGATTTCAAAATTTCAAAATGCTGCAATCCAAATATCTGATAACTCATTTCATATGTATTATACCAAATTGATGCATTGGATCACAAGCCTTTGGAGGTTTTCTGGAGGGTTTGGTTTTACAGAGCTTCATATGACCTTTGTGACAGTACATATGACCTCTATAACAGTACATATGAAATCGGACAGTATTTGAAAATTATGTGTTTAGTAGATTTGCGGCCTCGATCATCATGTTGACATAGTGTAGTAATTCATGTACAACAATTACAGGAGTGATAGAAGTCCAGCTACACGAGGACAGTGATGGCTATATCACACTGATCGGCTACCCTCCAGACAGTGGCAAAGTCACCTTCCCCAGGAACACTTCCCCAGCCTCCAGTGAGAGTGATACTGATACTGCCAGCCCCGTCCTCAACACCAAACACAGACATGACCGGCCAGGTGATCCGTACAGGTAAATCACAGAAATCAATTACCTGTAACAGGTACTCAGTCTCAGACCAAGTTCATCGGGTTCTCAAGTTGAAGAATTGTCTTCATTGCTTTTAAAAAGAGGAACATTGCAAATCAACTTGACCTTGAAACACATACAAAGTGATATAGTATTTTACAGTGTACGTTGTTACTAATAAGATTACCTTGATATCGTAGTGTGATATAGTATTTTACAGTGTACATTGTTACTTAATAAGATTACCTTGATATCGTAGTGTGATAAAGTATTTTACAGTGTACATTTGACCTTGATATCGTAGTGTGATATAGTATTTTACAGTGTACATTTGACTTGTTACTAATAAGATTACCTTGATATCGTAGCGTGATATAGTATTTTACAGTGTACATTTGACCTTGATATCGTAGTGTGATATAGTATTTTACAGTGTACATTTGACCTTGATATCGAACTGTGATATAGTATTTTACAGTGTACATTGTTACTAATAAGATTACCTTGATATCGTAGTGTGATATAGTATTTTACAGTGTACATTGTTACTAATAAGATTACCTTGATATCGTAGTGTAATATAGTATTTTACAGTGTACATTTGACTTATTACTAATAAGATTACCTTGATATCGTAGCGTGATATAGTATTTTACAGTGTACATTTGACCTTGATATTGTAGCGTGCGCCTGCTGAGGAGTGGCAGCCTTGAAGTGAGCACTCAGACAGAAAAGGTGTTTCACATGAACGATCCCAAATCAGGCAAGCATGACAAGACGGAGGGGATCAATCCCTGGAGCCTGAAGTGCCACAAACGCCAACTGTCCAAGATGAGGCGTGTTACACAAGGAGCCGGGTCATTTACAAGCAGTATCCTTCAGCGTCATGTGTTATTACATACGTATATAGTCCCAGTAAATACTAGCTGCTGCCTTCTGACTTCGCTAGGAAAATCCTCTCCTCAGTCTGCTAACATGAGATTTGGCACTACGTATACAGGTTACTTAAAATGATGGTCAAGATTGAGAAATATTTAGATTCATTTATTGGTGAATTTATTGTTTCTCCATAACAATACTAAAATGATTCATCTATCTAACACATCAAATTGTCATACACTACCGTTAAAGGGAATATTGATGTTGATCGAGGAATATCTCTATCCTACATACAAATATAAAGAAAGAGTCTTTTTCTCTCATATCACTATCACTACCAGATTTCTTGTATAATTGTCTCTCAACCATCAGTTTTCTTTTTTTTTTAACATGTTTGATAATTTAATAGAATATACAGGTACTTTTTTTTTGTTCAGTCACGTTTTTTATAAAAGACTATGTCACTGCTTGTCATAATAGTCGTTAGAATTCCATTCATAGTTCAGGCATTTCGAGTTAGTGTCAATCTTGATCACCATGATGCGGCAAATGTTTCATGTGTGGTAATATTCACAGTTATTTTGACAACTTTATTTGTGAACCAGCAAACAGTGAAACAAGTATTCAATCTTTTCTATCACATATGATTATACATGTTAGACATCTGTCTATCAATAACGAATGGATGAATGAGGAGGGGAGAAACTTTACTACTATTTGTACAGGAACTGTGTAGAAATACATTGTAAATACATAGAAGATAGAAGTTCTATATTTGAGACTCAGGTGACGGTTAAGGCCCATGGGCCTCTTGTTTGAGCTTGTGAAGAATTGGTCCTTAACCTATGATAGAATTTATTTTACTGGAGAACATAGCAGCTCAATGTGATTTCCCCTGTATTCTCGACCTAAAGATGGGCACTCGACAACATGGTGATGACGTCCCGGAGGCCAAGAAACAGAGCCACATCAAAAAGTGTGAACAGTCGACCTCCAGTGTCCTTGGTGTTCGTATCTGTGGCATGCAGGTACAAGGTCTACTTTCTCGTAGAATCAAGGACTTAAATTAAGATTACAAGTCCATGGTAGTAGTTATCATTAACATTAGGAGATGGGGAGAGTGAATATAGATCACAAATCCTTGGTAGTAGTTATCCCAAACATTAGGAGGTGAGGAGAGTGAATATAGATCACAAATCCTTGGTAGTAGTTATCCCAAACATTAGGAGGTGAGGAGAGTGAATATAGATCACAAATCCTTGGTAGTAGTTATCCCAAACATTAGGAGGTGAGGAGAGTGAATATAGGTCACAGATCCTTGGTAGTAGTTATCATTAACATTAGGAGATCAGGAGAGTGAATATAGATCACAAATCCTTGGTAGTAGTTATCTCAAACATTAGGAGATGGGGAAAGTGAATATAGATCACAAATCCTTGGTAGTAGTTATCCCAAACATTAGGAGATGAGGAGAGTGAATATAGATCACAAATCCTTGATAGTTAGTTATCCCAAACATTAGGAGATGAGGAGAGTGAATATAGATCACAAATCCTTGGTAATAGTTATCCCAAACATTAGGAGATGAGGAGAGTGAACATAAATCACACTTTTGTTGTAATGAATCCATAGTAGGTAGTATAATAGACCATTCTTTTTGTAATTAATCCATATTTCACTGTCAAAGTAATTCAGTTTTTCCTATTTCATTATTTTTATTTGTTGACGTGTCATTTCACGATATATAATTATTTTCAGGTGTACCAGGCCAACACCCAGAAATACATCTGTCACAACAAATACTACGGTCGTAGTCTGACAGTGGATGGCTTTAAAGAGGCTCTGTGCCAGTTCTTACACAATGGCCACCAGCTGCGGACAGAACTTGTACACGAGATAGTGACACGTTTACAGGCCTTACACGAAAGTGTGACAGAGCAGGACACATTCCGCTTCTACTCTAGCTCACTTCTTATTATGTATGATGGCGTGGTGGGTAACGGCAATGGGGCCTCTGGTGGTAGACCGTCCCACTCGGCCAGGGAGCGTGGTAGACCGTCCCACTCGGCCAGGGAGCGTGAACTAGACCATGAGGACAGTGACAGTAACACAAGTTCTGTGTCGGAGGGAGATCAGCCCTCCAATAGTCACTACCGTGGATGGGTCCCAAATGTGAATGTGAAAATGATAGACTTTGCACACAGTACACACAGTGGTTTTCAGGGTGACAAAACTGTACACAAGGGGCCAGACCAGGGCTATCTCCTTGGCCTTGCAAATCTCATCAAAATGTTCAATGAAATTGTAGATAGACCCCTCCCTGTGTAACAATTCATAGTCTGTGCATATTGACACGTGTTTATGAATTTTGTAATTCTTATGATGTTGATACCTCAGGCAAAATTCACTGGACATTTCCAATGGCAGTCTGTCTCCGTCTTATCTGAGGTGTAGAGGTTATATGGAGGTCAGCTAGATGACTGGGGTCATCTAGGCTAACATGTTCATATCACGTACTACTGGGCGATATAGAATCAGTGTATGTTGCTTGTATTTGTGTATATATATACTTGATCAGAAGATCTCTTTCATTTTTTCCACAAAAAGCATATTGTCTCATCATTCATCCTGATTAACAGGACATAACAGAGATAGTATGTTAGAGATTAGAGTATGTTATAATCATATCATACATATGTTGGCCTAACTTAGCACTTCTGTTACATGTATGAGTTTGTGAATAGGCTTTGTTAGCTTCTGAATTTTATATGAACACATGTACATGTATTAAAAATCACTTCACCATTCTTTTCTCTAGTTGATTAACTGGAAATTGGATTCGTTACTGAAGATTTCCTATATGATAGCAGGTTTCGTAGTTAATTTTAATATTTCCAAAATGTCACCATCATTATTATGATGAAATTCTTCATGAATTGTCAGTCTTGGATGTTTTTAGTATTGTGACCGGTTAGTTTTGATTGCTTGTATATATAACAACTCATGGATTGTAATTGGTTTAAGCATTATTAAGAGCTTCATCAATTTTGCACACTGATTTTAATATGTTGATAACTTTTCATCTATCATTTTAATCATTTTAATGGTCACTATATTGATTATTGATATTCCATCAATATGTTTCATATGGGTATTTATTTATCAAAAATCTGAGTGATGTCTTCAAAAGGCATGAACATCAGCATAATTGTATGAAGGTCAAGGTTGCAACCATAGCCGATATGAAGGTCATAAAGAGGCTACATTAAGAGATGACCTCAGAAGGCAAGAGGTCGTGTTGGTGACCTGATCAAGGTCATGGAGTTGACCACAGTAAAGAGAAGAGATGTGAGCTCAGATATATACAGAGGTGCAATATGTGTTGTGCAGATATTCTGTGAACTTCGCCATACTTGACCAGTTTACCTGTCAGTTTTACTGTTACATGGTAATTAATGGACATATTTATATATCTCAACAATATTTTATACAGAGCTGTTGATTTTAAAGAAAAATGTCTACATGATATTTAAAACGATTTCTTATCTGAATATTTTCCACATTAATACATTTACCTCACGTACTCAATTATTACTCCAGTAATGCTTTTCTGTGGAACGGTATATGTTAAGGAATTTTGGTCCATTCTTATCTCATATTCATACAGACTTGTTTATCTTATTTGACACATATAATGACTGTTACATTAATGGTAGTGGATACAGGATTCATGGATTCCAAGTATTGAGGTCATTAAAGGGACATCACGGTAAACCAATTTTTATTTTGTATTTTTTCATATTATTGGGTATATCTTTAAAAAAAATATCCTTATGAACAATAACCATTCGAATTTGATGATATATGTATATAAAAAACATCAATTATTAATTATAAAAAGGTTATCACAATTCGTTGATCAATAGTCTGAATATGCAAATTTTGTGACATATACGATAACACGCATGCGCACAACACACTAAAACACCTGAAAACAAAAATGGCTTCCAATGTGAATCGACTGCGGTTGAAAACGATAACAGCTTCCGCTGAATGGAAAGGAAAACGA